>NW_008796215.1:21018-42003 GCF_000699145.1 Aptenodytes forsteri | reverse complement strand
AGTGACATTAATTAATTAATTTCCTTTGCAGGAGGGGAAGGAGTGAAGTCTGGGGAACCTGCCCACAGCTGAAGCACTGGTTTTGTGGTCCAGGATGTCGCTACCACCCTTTCACTCTATTTTTTTTCAGACCTAAATCAATCCCAACCCTCCGTTACCCTCCACACACACATATCATATAGAGCCCAAAACGACAGCTGGTCATTCAGACTAACTGGCTGGGAACAATTTTGAAAGATTTTTTCCTCCGCCATCCCAGATCACGCAGTAGATACATGAACCTCCACCATCAGCTATTAGCTGGCTGTGAAATGGGGTGACCACACGACGTATCCCGGCTAGTTACAGCTCAGTGATACAGCACAGCATTAAAGGAGAATGTGGAGTGCCTGGGATACTTTAGCATATAAAACACTTTCCACCAAACGCAGCTCAAAAAAGGTAAAACGAAATGAAAAAGGTACAAACAGCCAAGAGTGAAGCATTAAATCAGCCGGTTCTGGACTCCTTTTTTAACGTTATTGCAATGCAGCTTCTGAAACAAAAAGATTATATTGAGTTAGTGCAAGTGGAAAATTGGTTCTTTGACCAAAAAAAAGCAAGGGGAGGGGGGAGCTGTGTGGGAAAGATTCTTTTATATAATCTTTTTTTTTTCCTTAATTGGAGAATTGAAAAAATAAATTAGAGGTTGGCAAATTTTTGTCAAAACATTTCAATAGCCAAAGCCTAAATTCTGGCTTTAGTTCACTCTACCAATGACAATACCCTCTTTTAAAAATGTCAATAATATGAGAAAAAGTTATTTTTGTTTTCATTTTCCACAAAAAAGCCTCATCTTCAGTGCAACTCTCATTTCAGCCTGTACCGGTCACAAGCTCCATGGGCAGATATTCTCTCCCTCAGACAACTCCCCTCCACTAAAACCTTCCTGGGGAAGGGAAAACAAGACAAAGGAATGGGAGGAAGAGAGGGGCAGTAAAGGAGTTCCAATGAGGGGTAGGACAGAAGGGGATGCTGGACAAAGAAAGAGGAGGAAAGGGCCCAGCAAAATGCTGGGGAGGGAGCAGGAAGGGTGAAAGAAAGAACAGGGTTATTTTTTCTCCCCCCTCCCATTACAATAAGCTTAATTTTCTTTTCTTCATCTGTTGTAGGAAACCGAACAGGTTTATGCTTTAAGTGGTAAAGACAAAGGCTGGGAAAGGAAACAGGGTAAAGTGAGTTGTACAAGGTCACAGCCTGTTTCACCTCCTGAATCCAAGTCCGCACCTTTGTCCACACTACTTTAGATTTAACTGCCATTTGCTGATCTCCTGCTGTCTGTTAGCTTCCTAAGCAGCCCGTAGATAATGAGATGGCAAGGAAAATTTTAAGTGAGACTGATTTAACATTGCAGCATTTGAGAAAGTTATAAGATATCAGAAAGTATCACTTTTAAATGCTACAAAATCCATTGGTCTGAGGACATCTGGCATGCAAGACAGAGGACAGCCTCGGTTCTTAGAAGTGATGTGCCTAGTGTTTTCATGACACATACAGAAAGCTGGCAGTCCACACTGCTCTTTGACATGCCAAGAGAGATCTAGTATTTTGAAAATGCCTACCCTCATACAGTAGTTCAGAGAAGAGCTGTTTGGAAACAGAGGGTTCTAGAACTGGGAAATATTTGCAGAAAAATCATTTTCTGTAGTACATTTCTTTCAGAATACAATGGGTAAACAACAAGCCTGTATTAAAGCAACTGAAGCAGAAAATTTTTCAGAGATCTAAAATGGATTCATGCACTGTTTTGTTTGCAAAATATTACTTCTTCCCTTGAAAATAAATGTCAAATTGGGGTGGAGGAGCTTAGCCTGTACACACAATACTGTGTACCGTATTGACTATTTCTTCTTCACTATGCCTATGCAATTTATCCTTCAAGGTGTCGTTATCACAAAACCATCTAACCATACAAGGTAACCGAAGGGCTATGGATGAAAACAAACACAAGAGCTATTCCTAGCCCATCCCCTTCTCTGTAAGCTCCCTTAGTCCTGCCTGAGCGGATGGGTAGCAGTCCGACACTGCTGCCACAGAAACTCCTCGCAGAGCTGCTAGCAGAGCTTGTTGGCTGTCAAAGACCTGGCTTGGATGCTACTGGCCAAGTGGCTGCAACAGGGCAGAGCTTGGGGCGCTCTAGGCACTGAGTACGTACCAATGTTTTGGAGGGCAAGGAGGTTACAAAACCCCACCGCCTCTTGGTTGCCCAGCTGATCTGGGTACATCCCCACAAGCTCTGGTGCCTTGTGGGGCACGTGGGTGAGATGTTTGCTTTGTCTTTGCCTTGGCCCCATGAGCATATGGCGAACGTCTCTGGTACACTGGGTTCCTCCTGGAAAGGGTACACTCCCTTCTCTTGAACGCGTGGCAAGAAGCAGCAGTGAGCTGCGGTCATTTGTGCTGGGCTGAGCTAAGTGACATGCCAGTGGTGCTGGTGCCCAGACCTGTGGCTAGGGGAAGAAAAGAGGCAGCAGGCTCTGCTGAGGACACCATCACCCCGACAGCCAGGGTGATCCTTTATGCCAGGAAGAGCCCTGCTCAGAAACCAGATGGTGAGCTCTTCTTTTCACCTTTGAACAGTCCTTCGGCAGTTGGAGACCTGAGTATTTCAGTATATAACTTCTGGAGTCCAGAGGTGGTTCAGATCTGGACTACAGTACGCAGACACCCTTTTGGAGCCGTAGGGCTAGGGGACTGCATCTGGCTCAAGTAGAAATCTTCTAAGCAAACTTACTTCTGATTGAGTGGTTCCAGACTGCAAACCATAAAAACTTAAATCATCCATTTAGCCGTAGAAAAAATCATAGGGAATACTTTTTAATGCTTTACAAAGAACTGTTATTTAACTGCATTTGCCCCCTTCTTCTTTTTTTTTCCACGAAAATTGCAGATGAACATACACTTCCCAAAAAGATTTCAGTATGTTTTTACAGAAAGTGAATTTACCACTGCTGACTGTGGGTACTCGTGGTGGAAATCTCAGGGTTGCACTCATGTAACCATGGAACAGAAATGACATTTTGACTATCTAAATGCTTGTAGGCAAGCTACAAATAAATGATTATTCACAGAAATTATGGGCAGTATTATTTCAAACAACAAACACATTCAAGAACATCCAGGCAGGCTCACAGATAGTTTGCAAACAGAAAAAAGGCCAAACACTTCCATTCAGTTACTTGCTGTAGATTATTCACGCGGCTCTAATAACAGTCCCCTGTCTCCATGAGCCTGCATCAGATGCAGTCCAAAACTGGGATGGTGGTGAAAGCTCCCGCTCTATCATTATGAAAACCCATAGTTCAAGCTTTTTTTGCCCATTCATTTCTACAAAACAAAAGCAAAGGATGGGATTTTCTTCATAGGGGTTCGTTTGGAGTTGCTTCATTTCAGTGGTATGCAGATATTTTCACTGTGGTTTTGCAGGGTGAGCAGGAACACCTGTTAACTTTAAAAGAAAAGCACAAAATCCCTGCAAAGCCATTTTTTTTTCATCCTATAACTATCTGGTTTTTACGTTATGACAGCAAACACAGCTTGCAACTAACATTGTTTGGAAGCTGTAAAAAATAGTGATCGGTGGCTGGTTGCACAGTCTATGATAAACGGTCTACCAACGGCTACACATAACGCAACCACCAGGCTCTTGGCCAAACACCCTCAACGGTTCACAGCTTCCAACCACCACTCCTCAGAAGTGGCATCCACCTCTCAGCGGTTCCCCCTTCCCTTGCTGATGCCATGAAATACTCCCACACCATACTCAGGCCTCAGCCAGCTGGGATGCACACCACGAATATCCTTCAAGCAAAAGCATTAGGCCCTCTCTCCCAAGGTAGGGAGCTGACAAAGGGCCCTGCCAGCCCTCAGGGGTGTCCAGTGGGGCTGCTCTCGCTGCAGGCAGCTGAGGATATTGATTTCCCTGGCTCAAGCCCATCCTCTCCACCCTTGGTAGCCAGTGTGGCTCAAGAAACTAATTTGGGCTGGTGGTATGCACTGCTATTCATCTTGAAATGCTCCTGTCTTTCTCCTAGAAATGTTGGCCACTTCTTCACACTTTCCGTGAACTAGAGAGTGGTTTGATCTCCTTCAGCTCAGGGTTTTTCAACAGCAACTCATCTACATGACTGTCATTTATGGGTCAGTTTGGGAGCTGTACTTGTCAGTTTGGGAGCTGGATGCCCTGGACCCAAACTCGCTTTACTTGATGTGCTTTTCACACCAAAGCAGTAGGGCTATACAGCTTCTGCGCCAGCTCTGGTTAAAGCCTGGCCCACTCGGAGATGCTGAGCACCGTCTGTCGCAGGCATCGCTTGTAGGGGCCTTCTTTGCTTGAAGGATTTGCTAGTGTGCCTTAATTAAATGCTACACAGGTCTGTGGTTGCTTGCTACAAGAAATAAACTATGATGCATCTGCACCGAGCTGTTAAACAGATGCCTCTGTGCTGCCAACTAGCACGCCAACAGTGCCCTGGGGGGTCTGCCCATCAGTGCAGGCATATGAGGGGATATGTAAGTCACTGGGGATCAAGTCAAGGGTGCACATTTGTCCAAGTCAGTCATACAGAACTTTAATTTATGTTTTGGACTTGCATGGGTGAAATTCAAAGGCATCCCTGTGCTGCACGTCAGCTGGTTTGGTAGAAGAGCAGGAGAAGCGCGGGTGCGTGAAGGGCTGATGGAGATGTGCCCTGCCTCAGCCAGCTCCTCTGCTGAAGGAGCACGGCACCTGGGAGGCACTTTGGAAAAATGCTGTTCACTCCTGTTTATCTAAACAACCCCTCCGTATTTCTTCTGTTTCTCATACAGCCTAACTCAGTGTGCCGACTTTACATGTTATATGGGAGAAATCCATGGTAGTTCTCCATGTTCAGAAAGGAACACCATGAAGTTGTATCTGTCTGGGGGATGAGCCGCCTGCCAGCCCAGGTAAGAGTGTCCATGCAGGTTTTAGCCCATAGGCTTGGCCAGTTCAAGTTCAGAGAGCTGCCATGGTCGGGTGAGGAGATACAGTGTGCCTGTGGGGAAGATCAAATTGGATTACTCTAGAGGGATGTGTTAAAAACCAGGCAGGGGCCTCAAGGTCCCTCTTTCCTCCCAGCTGCATTTTGGAGTACTTACTGTCCTCCCAGGACAGCAATTGCCCGAGATGGTCATGCCTGTAACTTGCTCTGATCAAGGGTGAAACCTCTGCAAGAAGATCTATCCATCAAAACAGCCACACTTGCATGGATGCTGTTACTTAAGGATGGAAACTCTGCCCTATTCAATTAGGTCATATCTGTACATGAGACAGAGGCTCACAAGCTCTTCCTTGGGCTTATTACTCGGTGTTTCTGCAAGAGGGGATGGTGACAGAGACTGGGAAGTGCCCCATGTGCTCCAGCAGACTGGGCAGCACCATTAGAGAGCACAATTGCTTGTTCTCCAACAGGTCTTTATAAAAGGTGGAGCAGGATGTGTTAAAAACATGTTAACTTGCTGAGATGCATCTCAAGTCCCTGTTAGAGCTAGTCTTTTACCAGCTGGCGTGTTTTAAAGAGAATCAAATTACATGCCAAATTGTGTTTAAAATCATAGGCAGGCTAATACATTTTCTAATAGGGCTTGTTTTCTTCGTTCTTACTTGCTGGAACAGGCAAACCAGTTTTAGCTCAAGTTGCAAGGTTACCGCATCAAAACTCAATTTGGGACCCTGTAGGGGACAGGCTCCTCATTCACTGCAAAAAGAAAAAGAGGTAAGAAGTGAGGAAAACAGAAAGGGAGCTCACAGGAATGTCATGTCTGGTGCCTTGGGCTGAGGCTTCACCTCCTGCCCACTGCTGACACAGCTTTTTAATAACTGCTTCATCTCAGTTAAGTCATGGACACATAAATGAAAAAAAAAACCTCAAACCCTCCCTGAAAATATTTCAGACCTTGAAGGTCTGGGATGAAGAAGCAGGAAAGGTTTTTCACAACATATGTCACCAAAAAAAATGGTTCTTCGCTGTTTTTGTCTTAAAGCCACCTTTGCTTAACAGTTACTATCCTGAACAATGAGCAGCCACAAAGGCACCACTGCTATCCATCTTCTCCTCTGCCTCTTGGCCTGGCACATGAACAGCTTTTGTTGAACCAGGGCTGGGCACATGGGCTGCTCAAACACAAAACTCTTTGGAAAACAGGAAGTTTCTGAAATAAAACCCTAATTGTTGTTGAAAAAAAAACCTGTTAACTTGAGAGGCAAATGTTTTCACACAATGACTGTCACAAAAATGAAAGCCTTTCAGACGAAAGTTAAGAAATGTTAGGTTTTGACCGAAAATATTTTATGAGGAAAGCAGGCGTTTTCTAAAAATACTCATTTAGCCAAAAGCTTGAGTTTTCAAACAAAAAACTAACAGTGAAACAGCCAGGCATAGAAAATTCACATTACGCTCCAAATATTCTCCTTGTGTGTCAAGAGAGCTGGAGTTACAGTAAAATGACCTGTAAGATCAGCAACAATAAGTTAATATTTAACACAGAGAGGCCGTTCAGGAGCCGCCATATAAAAGAAACACCTCCCTTCCCAGCCAGCACGCACCAGCTCTTTGGTGGTGAAGCCAATGCCAGGCAGCAGGATGTTTGGACAGTTTCAAAGTACTATAACTACACTGAATAGCAAACAAGTTTGGACAACGCAGACTGTCTCTACATGGAGCTCTCCTCCTCCATCGCTTCCTTTTGCCAGAAGAATGACAGCTACCCCAGGGATGTGGTGGGAGAGCTGAGTTTTGGAGGACAACGTCACAGGGGCAGGCTCTAAGTGCTTCATAAACTGCATGCGCAACAAAACATTCAGACAGGCACACACACACACACACACATACAGGGGAACCGTGTGATGTTGCCTAGCCATTCCCAGGCCGAGCCGCAAGGCTAGGGTTCTAGATGAGGGAGGAAAAGGAAAGCAACCTTTGCTTTCTGAACTGCATTAAGTCTGCTCCCTTCCTCAGCTCCGGGACTGAACCCAAGGCTCCCTCTGCTGAGCCTGCCACACAACTGATGTCTGCTGGATCCAGCGTACAGAGGTGGTTTCCAAAATCTCCCCACCTCCTGCACCTTCATCTCACCCTCTAGGCAGGTGGCAGGCCATGGAGGAGCCAGAGGAGGACCTCTCGCCCTGCTTCACCATTGGGGAAGAAGGAGATGGAGGTGCAGAACAAGACAGCACCGGCTCCAGGGGAAAATTTTCCTCAGATAAATGTGTATGTGCGTATGTATATACTATACCATGAACACTTACACATCTCCAAACTCTTATTAAAGATCATTGGTGCAGTTTCACTGAAGGACGCTAGCTCAGTCAGCCTCAGTGTCTGGGCTGAAGAACTGCCAGCAACTGCACAAACACTCCTCCGGTTAACTTGCAGAGATGCTATTACCAAGACAGGGATAAAACAATCCCTCAGTTTCAAAGCAGATTTTGGAGGCTTCTGTATCAGATGCAGAACAAAACAAGTGTTGTCCCAGCTGGAAGCTGAAACATGGTATGAACTGGCAATTTTATTTTGAACCACCTTTGTGATTTTTCCATGTTATCCCAGGAAAATGTTAAATAAAAAGTAAGAATCACCTGTTGTACATGCAGAGATCTTTTTTCTCACCGCTACATTACTCCTCACTTGGCTACACATCTTCTTCATAATTGTACTCTCCTGGTCTCAGAGCCTTTTATTTCTACATATCCTCCATTTCCATCCCTCTCATATCATGGCTTTTCAAAGCACAGTCCTTTTTCTTCACTAAAAAAAATTTGTCTGCCTTCCACCTCCCAAAATACATTCTTATCTTCCCACATCCCATGAAAAAACTTGCAGTTACACCATCTCTTCTCTGTTTCCTCCTTCAACCATGCCCGGGTCTTCTGATTTCTGTTTCTACCAAGTAATCTAACTAATCTCTGTAAGAAAAATCTCATGCCTAGGGTTGCCAGGAAATCCACTTGAGGTGTTAAGACGCATATTAGATCCTTTCTCTCCTTAAGTCAAGCATTTGGTGCCCACAAGTTAAGTGGATTAATCACATGCCTTCTAGAGGATACGGTACAGTACAGTACAGTAAAGCTCCAAAGTGCTGTTGCCTGTAAGAGCACTGCTGCAGGACCCCCAAGTTTCTGTGACCTGTACTCATCCCTCGTGCTCAGAAATGTCAAGATACATCTCCAGAAGATGCTGCGATTTTTTGTTATTTTATGAAGGCTATTTGAGCAGATGACGGATTCCTGGTATTTTTTGACAGGCTTCCTGATACCTCTGTTCCTCAGCTCCAGACCTTCAGAGCTCGGTGCAGTATCAGCGGCCTGTCTGTAAGCCGGACAGGTTTCCCCCCAAAATCCATCAACACGGCTCCATAACCAGCGAGGCAGATTGGGAGCAGCCTCTTTGCCCGTTCCCTGCCCCACAGCCGGGCCTCTTTGCCCATTCCCAGCCCCACAGCCGGGATGAGCAAGTCCCCTCTGTCTCTAGCCCTCCCTCACTCTGTTTCCAAAACATACAATCTTGTTTAAAAAGCCAGCTCTGGAAATTTAATACTAAATAGTAATGTTCTGCCTATATGTTTTGCCACCACAGTAACAAGATATCAGAAAATGTCACAGTCCCTGAGATATTTATACTGCCAGCATGGCTGCAAAATATCCCTATCTGTATCTTAAAAAAGAGGGAGCTGAGGCACAGAAGGATTAAAAGCTATAGTTAGACCACCTACCATGGCATCTGTAAGAGACTTTTATTTCTTTGGTGCCTAATTCGAAAGACTGAAGGAGTGTTTAGACCTCCTGTTCCCAGGGCTGCCAGACCTTGGCTCCCTGCAAGTCATTAAAAAGAAGTAGAGTTGTATTCAGTTCCCTTCTCTGGGTAACTAGCTTGAATGTTGTATCAGAACACAACACACCATCTCACTCACCGTATAAAAAAGTTGTCTCCTGCCTGGAGAGCAGGAGCTGAGAACCTCCCATTGCTCCTTTTAGCCCAGACCCCAGAGCTCATCTCCTGACGGCCAGAGCTGTGCACGATTCCCCCCCATAGGTAACATGGAGAGCACCGGCAGGGCTACATACAAAATCCTGTCTACTTCTAACTCGATCTGTCACTGCCGCTGACATTTCATTAATTCACCACCTCAGAAACAGGGTTTTGCACAACTGAATCACGTCGATCACCCTGCTGCATGCAGCCGCCTCCAGCACAGAGCAGAGCAGCTGTGCAAGGCAATTTGATTATACCTGCACCCATTCAATTACTTAGTCTAGATCTCAAAAGATAGTCACCATGGGCTTCACAGCTCGTTTATAAAAAGCAGCATTGTTCCCTAACTACGCTTATCATCTGTCTTTACAAGCTGGCAAAGTTGTCATTTTTGCAAGTCAATCCAAAGAGGGTGAGAACACAGATGCTGGACAAACGTCCACATCCCAGGGCATAATATCTCTGTTCCTACTGCATTTTAATTGTTTGAGTCAGGTGTGAAACAAGTAACTTGTGCCGTAGCCCTGGGACACCAGTGGGTGATTATTATCAGCTTCGTTTTACAGACAGGCAAACCAAGGCCCGTGAGATGAAGCCATCTGCCCAAGACATCACTGTATCAGCAAAGTCAGGATGGGGTCAATTTGTCTAAAACACCTGGGGGGGGCGGGGCTTGTCTATAGTACTAAAAAAGTTAGGAGCTCAGTATGTTTTAACCAGTCACAAAACTCCCTCCTGCAGCTTTTCATGGTGCAGAGCCAATGTTGATGAGGTTACTCTGACTCACCGAGGAGAAATTCCCCAAACACTCCATCTCTCTGTCACGTTACTGTCCTTGCACTCCATCCTCCACTCATTTGTTTGCCACATATTTCCTCTGGATTTCAGCAGGGTTTTCTCCGCGCACGATGCCCGGGAGACAGGCTGGTGGCCCTGGGAGCATTGGCTGGAGCTCAGTGACACCTACTGACTGAAGCAAGGAGTGCACAGGGGCTGGGGAAGGAGGGGAGGAGGCAACACCAGGCTGCCCGGGGAGGTTCTGGAGTCTCCATCCTTGGAGATACGGAAAACCTGACTGGACACAGCCCTGGGCAGCCCGCTCGAGGTGGCCCTGCTTGAGCAGAGGGGTTGGACCAGACGACCTCCAGAGGTCCCTTCCAACCTCAACCATTCTATGACTGTATGAAGAAAGGAGGGAAGAAAGGAGGGAGAGAAGAAGGGAAGGAGAGGAAGGACTTCTGGCTGCCAAGGGACCAAGCACAGCCAAACGCTGGCAATGAGGCACTTCCCACCTCTGAACTGATGAGCACCTCACACGTTCAGCCTCACAGGGTCCAAATTAAAACAGTCATGAAAGGCTGACATGCTGATGTACACGCAGAGCCTTGCCCTTCTGTAACCACTGGGCCTCCACACCTGTCCTCCTCCTCCTGAAGTCCCCCGTAGGCACCTGTTACGGTCTTGTCACCTTCACACCACTGTCCCACCACCAGTTACTTAAGCCACAAGAGCCATGCCCTGCTCTCAGGCACTGCAGGCCAAAGACATTGTCCACAAGCCACTGGCAGTGGGTGAGTACGTGGGCCTGATTCAGCATCCCTGTAAGACAGAAGTGCTGTTATACTTTATACGTAATGACTGACACACAGATTGTTTAAGTAGCATCTGGTGTTACAAAGACCATGTCTTTACATTAGCACCCAGGAACCCATCTCTCCTTGAGTCCCAACATTTTGGTAGCCCAACTGTTTGGTGTCTTGGGACCAATCTATGTCATGTCAGAAGCACTAGAGACAAAACATTTTCAGTCAAACCCTTCCAATAAAATTACTCATCATTCCCATCTACGGACGCTTGTATCTAACAGACCACGTGCATCTACACTGATTTCAGGCACGTCGCCTTACAGAAAAATACACCATCCAGTGTAAGTGGAAAGGTAGGATTTAACCTTAAACGAGCAGAACTCTCACTCAGGTATAAGCACTACAACCCAGAGGCAACTCTCACAAAAGGTAACCCCTTTTCATCCCAAGAGACAGCTGTGCACCAATATGTGCCATAGCCAGGCGTGCTTTTGCTAGCAAGCCAGCGCCCCACATGCGAGAGGACAGCTTTGCCAGCTCTTACTGTGTTAACTCGGGTCTCACAATACCTGGTGGTTTTCCTATCGCCCCGCTACTGATATCCCATGGCTACTTTCATTTTAAAAGGTAGGAAGAGAGCTTTTAGCGCTCTCAAGGTTGCAGTAAAAGCCTTACCCAGGCATTTAGACTATGCTGAGGGAAAGGAAAAAAGGTATAAATTGATACCTACCTTTTAATCCTTTCAAAGACAAATTCACAGTTTAAGGGAGGGCTAAACACTTTAAGAGAATAAAGTCTGCAGTGTTAAATCTACAGCCTTCTACAGCAAAAAAACAGTCACCTAATCTACCTCATTTCATGAAAGAGCCCATTAAGGATACTTCCTTCCTCTCCTCTTCCCTGAAGTGCTCACATGCAAAATCACACTCAGGAGAAAGTACAGGAAAAAAGGTCAGACAGTATTAACAACAACAGGGGAGTCATCTGACTCAATTTTCCTTTCCTGAGAATTTTAAAATTCCCATAACTTCATTGCTACAGAGCACCAGCTAGCACAAACCAGCGCAGCACCACTGATTTTGGTGAAACTTTGGTTCATTTGCAAACCAAGGCTGGGGACGCTGATATCAGCAGATGTTTTTCTGAACCATGCTGGTCTGGAAGAAGAGAAATAGCATCGTCATCATGAAACACACACTGAATCTCGCCAGAATATGTAGATCCTGGAGGAAGGGGTAGCATGCGACCTGGCTTGCTGAGGTGAGGCAAGTAATTCATTTCGTGGCCCCAGCACAAGGTTGCTAGCAGCGAGCTGGGGCGTTACAGATTTGTCCATTGCTCTTAAAGCCAGTACACACATACAGAGCATGCACACTGGCCATGTGGCTAACATGCCATTTTTATTTCAAAGGTGGCAACTCTAAACCAGCCTTGACTATAATCCTAACTATATATAATACATTTTAATCTGCTACAAGTATGGTCCCTCAGCACCAACATACTTACATGCCCAGCCATTTCTCAGCATAAGTAATACCTTGCTTGGGCTCCATTATTCCTCCTATGAACTTCACATCTGATAAGCATTAAAATCCAGTCAAAAAATAGAAAACCCGTCTTGCCCTCTGTAGAGATTCCTCGTGACTCTTGGCTCCCCTTCCCGACTACAAAGCTGGGGGAGGGAAGAGGCGAGAGATGCCAAATTCTGCCCTCAGATGTGCATTCCCACGATCCGTTGATGTTAGCAGGATTTGCTTATGAGGACAGAAGCCAGCCCCCCTGTCTTTCTGTTCACAGCGTTCAAGGTATCTGTTGAAACAGGCATGCCTCTTGGTTCACCTGATGCTCAGCTACGATAAGCCTAGTTGTGATTTTTTTTTGTCTTGCTTATGTAAGATCAAGTAGAGCTGAACTACATTGAAACAGGCAGGCATACGACGGTGTAAATGAGAGCAGAATCTGGGCATCTTTTATAAAAGCAAATCTATAAACACTTCTAAAAATAGAGAAATGTGGTGTAAGAAGCCAGCCCCAGAAATGCTACTAAAAAAGAGGAGAAAGGGTTGATTGGAGCTGTTGGATTTCACTCTGTCTTGATTGAACTTTTCCTGAAACTCTTCATTTGCTGCACCTTTTCACATAATCACAAGGCCAGCTTCTGCTCTCCAATACAATGGAGTCAGTCCGAAGTTACTTTACTTATTTCAGGGCGGTTACTCCAGACTTAAACTTAGTACAGAATTTAGCCCTGTTTAATGCATCACCATCTCCCCAGCTTGCCAGCTGTCACCCAGCATAGCACATTTGTTTAATCTACAACTGCTGCTGTCTCAACATTCCTCCACTAAAAATCCTCGCTAACTGAGGTCTCGTTATAGCAGTGGAGGCATCTCTGGCCCTTGGTGCCCAGCAGACACAGGTCATCAGCAGTGGCCTGGAGATTTTTAGTGCAAGGAATGGGTGTATTTGTGTGAAAGAAGGAAGATAAATCAGACAGCAAGGCCTCTTGAAGAGCTACCACCTTCTACATCCAGTCACTGAGAAGTCCTAAATAGGCACTGCGGATAAAAAATGGGATTCAGGGAAGCCTGATTGTGGTCAGCGCTGTCATTGCCCAGAAGACGTGCTGGCACCGATGGCTATTCAGGCTCCTGCCTCTGCATTGACAGTCTTGAGTTCACCACCTACTCAAGGGAAGAAGGCAAGTTCCTCCAAAGGGAGATGATGGACAGCTCAGTTAAGCTGTTATCATTCGTTGATTTACTAGATGGGGCTTCAAACTCAGGCACCTCATTTAGGTGTGAGAATGGGAGGAAGTGTGAATAACCCCAGTGTGGAAATCCCACTGCCTAGTGGCTCTTCCTTCTCCCTCCAGAGCAGAAAAAACAGCCGGAGAGGCTGATGGACAGTTGCAGCTTCCTCCTGGCATGGAGAGCCCGAGGCCGCAGGAGGGCAGCATTGATTTTCTTCCCGAAGCGCCGTGTATGGGCTCTCAGATAAGTTCATTCTTTAGGGAGGGAGCGTTTTTAAAGAGTAATGATGCAAAACTGTTGCGGGTTTTTGTCTTGGTGAAAGCGTAAACAGTTACAATGGAGTGTCACTAAGAAAGTGTAAGTGCAGCCTTGGCAGGTTTCCGGTGCACGGAGTGAGCATCTGGTTTAAAAAAAGTTCTGGTTTATAAACCACTCCGGTCAAATTCATCATGGTGCAGCCTTTTCAGCCAGAAGGCTGGGACAAGGAACAGGTCCCTTTGAACATCACTGCCCCAAAAGCATGCTGACTATAGATAGTAAATAAAAATAACACCTACGGCCACTGTTTTCTGTGTCTCTTCGGAGTACATTTCTCTCTCGTACAGCTTTATGCATATGAGAATTTTCTCTCCCATGACCGTGACAATCTTTTGGGGAGATAGGGGGGAGGTGGAAGTCCCTGTGATGCGCACCCTTCTCCATCCTTCCTCAAGGCAAGCTAAGAGCTGCCAGGGCACTGCTAGAGACGTTCCTGAGCCACACACTTCTGTGAGCTCTCCCAGCTCCTAGCAGCCTTCAGAAAGTGGCTCAAGGAGTAAAACCTGAACCTGTCCCAGGAAGGATTAATGAACTGGGCACTGAGCTGATGCTCAAGAGAGGGATTTTCATCCTGATACAAGTGCCTCTCCGACAAATCCATCTCATGTGCTCTGCAAGCAGAAGGGGTCATCCTGGTTATCACCACTTCCCAAAGCCTCGCTGTCCCCAGCTTGGCGCAGAGTCAGAGCCAGTGTCCTCACGGTCACCCCCGGCATCCTGCATCAGCAGCGTCCCCATTCTCCCTTTGACACTGGGATTTGGTATGCAGCCACTGCTTCGCCCAGGGAAGACAAAGGGCCTGAGTCCAGCAGCACCGCTGCCAACACTTCAAAGGGGTGACTCCATTTAGGCTCTTCCCAGCGAGATAGGATTCAAGCTAAGGGCTGGAGTGCTTCACAAATAACCTCAGAGTTTATTGCACAGCAGGGGGAAAGAAATTACCATATCTGTTCAAGTAAGAAAATCTGGTGTCCCTAGTGAGTGACAGATGATGGCTACTTTTATAATAGACATACATAATAACCTCATTCTCATTTTTAAGAGCAAATTCAGAGGTGGGGGGCAACAGCAGTCAATATGTGGCAAAACCTGGTGTCTGTTCTCAGGGCTTGTACGTCATTTGTTACATTTTTGTTTGAAATCAGTTCCCCCTTTTTTTTTTTTTACAATGGTAAAGCTAAGCCAGAAAAGACGTTTGCTTTCTAATGACACGTTATGCTCCAGCCACAAGGCTTCCTATCTCATATTCTTCCAGAAATACATTTCACAACTGAAGTAACATTCCATCCACCAACCAAGTGTTCTGCAGAAGTCAAAAGTGACTTGACTTTCCAAACTTTGTGCACAGCTTTCTGACACAGAAGTTACTTGTTTTGCTAGTCAAGGTTTATAATGATACGGTGTTTATAAGTAGTTCATAAAAGACTGATGGATAAGTGTGATACGCCTATCAGCAGCATTTATCATGGGTGCTGTGAGGACATCAGTCAAGGGTGTTTTATCAGTTGTTGTAAGCAACCCTTTGACCTTTTGGGCTCTGTAAGAATTGAGTCATCAGTTATTAACCCTGTAATAAGTTATTTATATAAGTAACTTTAAGATAAAGCCTGACCTTGCTTCCTTTGCATAACTCAAGCAGACAATTCCAGAGTAAGAAATTATTTCCCTATTGAAGTCAGTGGGAGGCTTTTTATTGATTTTAATGAGACTGCTATCAGGCTGAAAGAAAGCATGCCTGTAGCACTTCTTGGGTGCATTTTCCTTGCTAAAGCCATTTGATTGCATTTTTTGGAGGGAACAGGTGGACCTGATTTTCCAGCCATCATCATCAGCCAGGCTTGACCAGAGGGGTGTGAACAAGGATAATTAGAGCATACAGAACTCCTAAACCATACACCAGATTTGCTGAACGAACTCCATCATAGCACAGGCAAGTGTCTACATGTTTAAAAAGGAAGCATGAGAAAGAAGTATGTAAGGTGAGAAGGTCACTGGGGCCTCATGTGGGTTCAAGCTGTGTAAGGAAGTCCCTGGCCCTCCTTCGCTGAAGCAGAGACAAGCCACTGACTATAACAAGGCAAGGATTTTACAAAAAATATCTGAAAATAGCCAATGCATTAAATGTGAACATGTAAAAATGTTTATGGCAGTCTTTTTATGAGGAATCTTTCCAGTTTAGATTTTCTTCCTGGGAAAACTCAAGAAGTCCATGTTAGTAATTATTCAAAAAAGTAAAATGTCCTCTTTCTTTATTTGCCTAGGCCAGGTGAGAAGCATGCTTTTTATGTTGACCAGGCTGATAAGGGCTCAATTCACAGCTCTACCAACATCTAGTATTTCACTTCCTTTTGCTTCTGTTTCCCCAAACATAAGATAGAGCTCATCAGAATTTGGCCCAGATTTTGGAAATATATTTAAGCATTACTCTCTTCAACATAGCAAGCCTATGTTGGAAGGAAAGCTACAATCCCATTTTCAGGAGACGCTTCAGCACTGAAGGGACTAATTACCTTCATTGCCTGCCCGTAAGGCTTGGTCTCCTGAATGCCTAGTTCATTTTTGGCTTACTGGGTAAAAGCTTATGCAAAAGTCTTAGCTGGGTGAAAGATGTTGATGACTAAGGGCTACAGTTTAGCAGGATGTGGCAGGTTACTTTTGTGGCTACAGTGGGTCTGCGCATTGTAAGAGACAGCTCTGTAGTAAAATTATTTGTTTAAATACCTGTCCTCCTTGGGCACCTGCCCACGGCACTGAACCGAGCAGGCCCCTGTGCTGCTGTGCCAATCTGTAGCACACATTCAGGGTTGGACACGACCCCGATCTGACTAAGGGGGTGTGCAGCTAGGGCATGCACCACAGCAGCTAAAGACCACCTCCTCCTCACCCCTCCCCCATATCCCTGTAAAATTAGGCTTGCTCTCAGGAGGAGTGTTACATTTTACAGTGTTGGTATATAGACAGTTCACATTTCTGCAGCCCAGCAGAGTGACGCTGCTATAAAGCTGGGTTAACACTGTGGGAAACCAGTCCTGCCTACTGATAAGCATGTTAAACTTATAGTGGGGATAGGTCTTCTAAGAAGAGCCTTGGAAGCCTTCTGTGGCCCACTCTTCTTACCTGAAGGTAGGCAGATCAAAGCAATTCGTAGATTTGGGGCTCAGTGGGGGTTGCTTTGTTTGATTTGGTTTGGCTTAAGGCAAGCTCATATCACCAGTTCTGGTCCACACAAGGCCCCCAAACTAAGCTCTCGTTCTTTGACTCACTGTATCTACAATAGATCATTTCTGTCACCTCTTTTTCGCTAATTCAAAGGAAAAAAAAGATTGCTCTGCAGCAGCAAAGTAAAACCTCTTTTTTTGCTCTGCTAAGTAGAGAAGGTAGGTACCCAAACAATCCAAAAAAGATATCCCATTCAGTCTCAGGGGAAAAAAAAATCATGTTCAAATTCAGGAGTGTGTATCAGATTAAAATAATAAATTGTGACTCTGTTTTCCTTCTCACTGGATTATTCACGCTTCCTGTGCTTGCCATAGCATCCTTTACAGTGCTCCCCCTTGTTTAAGGATTCCCTGACTGGCATTGCCAGAAATCCTTTCTGTCTTGATCCTGCGGACCTGACTTTGACATCACCGTGTGATTGGAAACTGTTGCTGAGTAAGAGGCACAGGATCAGTGTCTCCAGGGAAATGAGTTCCTCTTTAAACCAGGTACAGATCTTACTGCTGCTTCTGAATGAATGCTTCAGCATCACTCCTCCCACCATTTCAAATATATGCATTAATTTAAGAATGCAGCAGATGTGGCGGCCACAGACACAGAAATCTGACTCATCCCAGCTGCACTCTGTGCATGTAGGTCATATGAAATGTCAGCTATTAGAATGCGTAATACGGTATATTAACTTCAAGGGCCAGTGAATGCTGCTTTGCATGCAATGCTTGGGGAGCCGACAAAGAAAACTAGTTCATATTAAGCTTTGATTAAATAGAAACCTAGGCATTCCCCCACTTTTCTGAACACAAATAAGAGTGAGTCATATTTCCTCCAGGCAACTTACTATTTCCCACACCAAGCAGAGATAAGGTGTCCCCAGAGCTTGTTATCCCAGAATTTCACTTTCTCTTCACGGGTCTGTGCTCAGGAGCCTTGCAGGGGCCTGAGCACAGCTAAGCAAAGCTATGACTTTAGCTCAGCTGTGGGACATTTCTCACTACTCTCTGAACCACTGTTGCGATTTAAACAGGTGAAAACAACAAACAAAACCAAAAAAACCCAACCCTTGATGGGCTGCCCTTTAGGGGCACAATTCACACCAGAACTAAAAGCCCTGAGGGATCCTGTCTGAGGTATACCAAGTCACCCGTCCGTTCCTCAAACAAAACCAGGCTGAAATGCAGCGTTGTTGGAGAACATGGAGTCATTCATGCACTGGACTGAGTTCTCAAATCCCTGAGCCAAGTTCAGCCCTAGGACAGCCAGTGGAGACATGTTTAACTGGTAACAGGTTGGGGTGACTCCCACAGGATGACTCCACGTGGCTTCAGTGGAGTCAATCTGAATTTACTGGGCAGTATTTGGCTCAGAGAGGTTAAATGATGTATCCCCAGCTGCAGGTCTGAGTCATCAACTGAGGCAAGAATTAAAGACTGACTTTTTCTTGTGCAACCTCAGCTGCCTTCAGCCCCCCAGGGCTAGCGACCCTTGTCTACTGAGCTCCAGAGCTTGGTCCTGCTGAGCAAAATGGAAAGGCTCAGGATGGATCAGCGTCTGGCCCCATGCATAAATCGCAACTGCTTTCCCACTGCCTGACCCTACAAACACAGACTCCGTATGCACCACGTGGAGTACCTCAGGTATAATGGTCCCAATACACAGAAGGCACAACATGCCATGTATTTTGATTTGCACCTATTACCTCATATCTCTTTGTATGGTTTATTTTCCTGCCTCCCCCACTCACTAAAGCAAACTTTCTTGCACTGAGTGCACAGAGTGCCTTTTTGTCCCCAGTCAGGTGTCAGTTGGGGGACCTGACGTCTCTGTCCAGGTTTGTCGCTGGAGCCATTGACAGGAATAAAAGATTCTTTAATAACAGGAATGTGACAGGTGTCAAAAAACAAATCTGAGATTTACTTCCAGCTTTGGTCAAACAAACGCACAATTCAAAACAGATCGACACTGGGCAAAAATTTCTTTGCCTTGTGAAAGCAGTTCCAAAATAATCAACAGCAGCTGTGGCTCTGGCAACCATTGACATCAGATTTGGGATAACCTGGGTCACTCAGGAAAAACTTGAGAAAACACTTAGGTCTTGTCAGAGAAACAAGTCTCCAAATAATAAGAACAACTGATGTTTCAGGCTCTCTGGAAATGCTGAATGAGGTGTACATCCTCACCCCTCTTCCCATTTATCAATACTGAAATGATGTACCTGGATTTTATAAAGGCTTGATTAATTCAGCAGCCACTACAGTAGATAATGTGAGCTAAGCTCATGAGAAACTAATATCACTATGTATTTCAAGCCTTGATCCTTATGTCTACATGGCAAGAAAGGGAAAGTGAACTCCCAAAACAACTGTCAGGTTTTCATGCCCTCTTCCAAAACATTGTGCATTTACCACTGCCAAAGGCTGCATCCCTAAACTAGAGGAACGATTGTGTGAGTCAGGCCAGCGGTTTCCATGTCCCTGTGCAACACTCCATCAACACAGGTGTGAGGTAACCTTCCTTCACCCTCCTTCACTGTCAGTGAAACCAAGTTTGAAAGAAGGTGAAAAGTAAGATTATCTTTCCCTGACACAGATAATCACAGGGAGGAAAACAGAAAAAAAGGAAACTTGCTGGGAAAAATCAGCAAAGTTTGAAATACACAGTGTGAAATACCTGGAAATGAAGCTGGTGTACGGTCAAGCTGCCATTACCATTGCCGTCCTCTACCTGGGCAAGGATATATTGCAGATGTATCTAGAAAATCACACTCCCACCCCAAATTTTATAAAGTTATTGTCTTGGTTATAAAGATACCTTTCACTGAACCCCAGCGCAATATTTTCTCCAAGAGTTCTCCCAACCTCCAACTGTTCTGAGTTCAGATGATTTTCTGAAAGTGATGTGGCTTATTGGTTTAGGACAGGTTAGATCTGTTTAGCACTTTTCCAAACATTTGTTCAATCTCCCCTCAAATTCACATGAAATTCTGCACCCACAACATCCTTTGGCAAGAAGCCCCATAGAGCTACACCCACACTTCGAGGACCCCCCCCCCTTCTGCGTGTTCTGAACCAGGTTCCTTCATCTGATGCCCCCTTCCAAGTTCTTCTACTGGAAGATGAACAGACAGTCCCTATTCACACTCTCCATGTCCTTCACTCTATCAAATCTGCCCACACCTTACCCATTTCTAACTGGGCAAAACAGTCCTAGTCTATTCGAACCATTCTTTGTATACAAGGTATTCCATATTTCTGACTTGATTCCCAGGATACCTGCTCCACTGCATGTAATGTAGCTTGAAAATATAAAATATAGGAAATGAAACTATACTGCAGTCATTGCTCGGAAAAAACACTGTTTATTTCAATGTTCTTCCTTGAAAGTAGCTTTCAATAAGCAACTGTACTTTTCCTCCACTGCCCTAAAGACATCTAGTAAAAAATTATAAAAACATACTTGGAGTTCTCCACTGAAAAATGAGGGGAAACAAAGGAAAATACCCAGCCTTTGAGTCCGCCTTTGTTGGTTCAGCTTGCCCATGCACCTAATGAGAAATCCTGAAATAGCAGAAATCCATGCACCAAACAATTTTCTCAGTTAGTTCACAGGCAGAAAGTCTGTCAGGACTAAAATGATACATTCTTTCCTTAAACGTACAGCGTAATGCAATTTATGGAGTCGTCGTACTTCTGTGGGACAAACATTTGTGAGTGACTGCTCACTGAGATTTGGGGAGGGTTGTTATTACTCTGCCTTGCTTAATAAAGTGTATGTGGCAGAGAACATAAGGAAATGGTGTCAGTGCCATTCCCCATAAAATAAAAAAAAAAACGTGCTCAATGCCAAATGGAGGGACCAGACAGTCTGCTTTCTCTCTTTTTCTTAACGAGTTTCAGCATCTACATGGGAATTAAAAAAAAAAAAAGAGAACACAAATTCCCAGAGGAAGCTCATTAAGTATTCTCTCCACCTCCTTCTCCTTATTCATGCGCCCCGTCTCTTTCAGTCGGCAGGGTCCCATGGCGACCATCGCGGAAGAAAAGCATCCTCTGTAGCAGCCGCACCTCGCCATAGCAACCG
>NW_008796215.1:15556-20729 GCF_000699145.1 Aptenodytes forsteri | reverse complement strand
GGGAGGCGGGGGGCGGAAAGGAGGGCCCGGGGCGGCTGGGTCCTGGGGAGGGACAGCCACATGATCCGCATCCCACATGACACAGAAAGAAACTGGTGGCAGCAGCCAGCCCTGCGAAACGTCATTTTTTCCTTCGTCGAAGAAGAGGGGTAGCATACCCCATCCCTCCCCCTCAGCGATTTACACAGATATCCGGGCAGAGGCAGCTACAGATGTGAGCATACTCCGCGGTTTCCAGTATGACTGGCGCCTTCCTAGGGGTGCCTTCACTTGGGATTACAAACAGAGAAAGGACGAGACCGGCGCCTCCGGGATTATGCTTTGCAGCAGGTACGTGGATGGACAGGTGCTGTGCTGAACAGTGCGGTGGCTAAAGGGATAGTTCTCTTTGCAGAGACAAGCAACATGATATTTTCCAGTAAATTACCTTCTGCGTATTTACTTCTGTGCATTTAAAATCCTTGGGTTTTAGCAGGGAGGACTCATCCCTCAGGATCCAATGCTCTGCAGGGCTTGAATTTTAAGCTGATTCTGCTGAAAGCAGAGAGGTGTGTAGAATTACTGCAGAATAACTATCTATACTTTCTGCACAAATCTGCATTCTGTCTATCTATATTCATTATTTTTAAATTATGCCACTTATTTGTCTTAAAACAATCCCCTGACATGATCAGTTCGATGAAAGCAGAAAATTACTTTTACTGAGACGGAGCAGACCAGTCTGCCCATCTGTTTTTTTTTCTCTATAGATACATTCAAACAGCATCTTCCTTCCTCGTGTTATTGCCCTAAAACAGCTGCTTTTGTATTTTTCAGTCATTAATTTGAAATCATCCTTTCTGAAAGCGTTGTCTCCCTTTTTCTGTGTGGGTGCCTGGATGCAGATACTTAGGGAAACACCACAGGCATAGTAATCTTTGCTTATCTGTAGCCAGCAGAGGCAAGAAGGCTATCCTGGTTTTGCTAATTCAGGCACATGCTCTCTAAGAATGCATAGGAATATTTTTCATTTATCCAGCTGGCTTCCAGCATGTCAAACAGCATGTTGGCTCCACCGAGTAGTGGAGAAGTAAAACTGCCTTCTGCTTTCAAAAGGCCATTTGTGTGTATGAGGCAGGATTCATAGCCAATTCTTTCTGGCAAAGATTTTCAAATGTGGTTCTTGAAGATTTGTTGCTAAAGCCACTGTTAATCACTTAAACAAGTGGCTTGGTTTGCAGAAAAATTGGATGCCAACCCAGAGGCATCTTTAAAAGCTAATCTTTATTTGGGTGTCTAAATATGGATTTTTGGAAGCTTGATTTATGAGTTTATTTTAAACATCCTGGTCTCAGATGAGTCAGTAAGGGGAGGAATTTCCATACCTTAGACATGTTTGGGGAGCTCTTCTCCTTAGCTTAAAGTAAGAGCTTGCAGACTCTTACTCCCCCGCAGTTCTCCTGTGAAGCCTCTGTTTGCAAAGCTGTGCAGTGCAATTCCCCCATCTGGGTCACACCATATAATCTCCATCTGCATTTTCCTTTGCAGCCCCACCAGGCGTCCTCCCTCAGGTGTTTAACAATTTAGAGACCAATTTCAATCAGACAATGCAGAATAATCCCCTAACATCCTCAAGTAGAGTCTGCTCCCCCTCCCCATCACAAACACAGTTCTCCCAGCACCAAAACTTGATGCAGCGCTTGTGTGTTTGGGATTTCTCCATTCCAGCAGCTTCCATTATTCCCTAGACTTTCCCCCTGACAGGCAGCCAACACAGTTCTTGCAACTGGCACCCTGCCCATAAGACATCTCCAGTTCAGTGGTTATCAGCAGGCCAGCATCTTGCCTCAGTGGCTTCCTCTAGCCCGCTTTTGTCCTCGCTGAGCCTAGCTCAGCTGAGGTATCCCTTCCAACAATCATCTCTGCATCAGGCATTTCCAACCTAACTATGGGCTTTGCATGGCCTTCAGCCCTCCCAGCTTCTCCAGCGAAGTTAGTATAGGAAGACTATGAAATGCTCTCACTAATGGACATATCCTCTGACGGAGGCCCATGGGAACGTTCTCCTACTGCTCATTCAGGTCTACTCCTCTTATTCCTATCAGATAAGTCCTCCTGGAAGCATCTTCCGATCTCTGGCAACTCTATCGCTGGCATGATTATTAGCCACCAGTGCCACGCCACTCTCTGTCACTATGGCTGGTACAGGTGACCTGTGTTGTGTGAGCACTAGATCCACATTACTGAAAAGGGTCAAGAGCCATATGACAGGCACTCTCACATCCCAGTGCAAAAATCCTGTTACCATATTAACTTCTTGTGTGCTGAGAAAGTAGCTTTTACAAGATTTAATATCAGGAATTCATTTCTATATGACCTTTTCATATAGACAAAACAAAAAAATCTCTCAGGTTCTCCTAGGAGTAGAACTTGTGCTCACTGCTAGTGAGAGGGTGAGCTAAGCTGCCAGAGTCCTCACTGAAGCTGTTGGCACATTTTCCCTGCGGGGGAGAGGACACTCGGCAGGGAGAGGGTGAGAATTTCCAAGAGATGGGCAGAGAAATCAGCCAAGCGTGAAATTCACCACAGCTTATCTGTCAACACCCACCATGGCAAACCAGCCCTGGTAAGCACTGTGTTCCTGATGTCAAACAGAAGAGCATGCTGTGTTGTGGGCAGGGTCTGGTGTTGCCAAATTAATGTAAGTGTGTGGGAGAGAGCATCTATTTTTTTACCTCTGAATCAGGAAAAGGTCCAGCCTAGCCATGTCCAAGGACAGAGTCAGTCCCCATTAAGGAAGGCAAGCAGCCTGCAAAGGTATATTTCAAGCTTTTCCACACTCTTCTTGGACAACTCCAGTATGTGGAACCTGTTTTGACAGCAGAGTTGGAAATGAGGACAGTCCCTCTTCTCCTTGCTCCCACTTTTTCATGCCCCCACAGTCACATTGGGCACAGATCTGGGTTCTGCCATCATTTTTAGATCAGTGCTAATCTAGATTTTTGCCTACTAGTCACAGCAGTAGGAGGATAAAATAAAGCTCTGAGATCCTTAAAACTCTGAGGGTCTTTCATTTGGGGAAGAAGAGTTACATCTATAACAGGAGACTCATAACCACTGTGTATCTGTTTGTAAACTGCGTTGCACTCATTACGCTCATGAGGTAGCAGCCAGAGCACCGTGCTGTGCGTGTCTCCTATGATTAGCTAGACCAGGCCATGGGCAAGAAGAGAGGAGACAGATGGAAGAATCAGGCTGTCAAAAGGTCATGGCAAACCCAACAATTCATTTGGCACAGCCCAAGTCTGTGGAAGGAAGGCTGTGTCCTCCCTGGGCCTTACGGATCGCACAGCCACTGGAGGATTAATTTCTCACTGTAGGTGACCCTGCCTATCTCTTCAGAAATGTCATCCTCTCTACAGGTCTGAGGGTTGCAAACTCCATATGTGATTCAGCATAGCCCTGGTTGAAGAGAGTTACACCTGTTCCCTCAGTCTGCAGATGCTGATGAGGGGAAGGTGTCTATCTGTCTATCTGAGCACAAATCTGGCTCATATTTTACCACTATCTGTCCCTGAACCAGAGCATGATGTTGGATATAAGTCGAATCCGCAGTTACTGTAAGGCTCCTTCCCGCACCAACCGAGAATAAACGCACTCTTAGGGCTTAGATGCATGAATAAACTACTGGGTCTTAGCAACTCACCTCAGGTTAATAGACCTACAGTGACTGCCTACATGTCGGTCTTAACCCATGGTAAATACATGAGAAAAATTCATTGACTTCAGATGCAGGAAAAAGCCATTGCTCCCAGAACCTTTAACACCACCATGAGCTTCAAGAGATGGCACCATCTCTTGAGGAGACCCAGCCAATATGCAGTAACTTGTGACTTATGTATGGTTTTGAATCCTGAATGTTCACCAAAATCATGCCCCATGGATTTGCCCTAGGCCAGGCCTCAGACCCAGTGCTACAGGTCTGCTGTCAGAGTAGTTGCTCCAGATGTGAGCTGATAGACCCAGAAGCAACAAATGGACCCTGTTCTTGGTCTAGTTAGTTACTGCATGGCTCACCACTTACTAAGCCCAGTTAAAAGGATAAAGCTGAAAAAGGATTCTTCCACAGGCGACCAGTGCAAGAAATATAAATTGGCCCCAACCCCAGCAAGTGTTGTGGTATTATATCCTTGTTCTCAGCTTTAATACCTTGTTAAAATAGTCAGGAAAGAACATGAAGAGTCAACGAAGGTTGATGGCAAAGAGACTGTCTAGCTGCCCTTACTTTCCTCAAGCACACAGCAGAAAAATCTTGTTTAGATTCACGCTCATGCAGTAGCTGAGTATAACATATATTCTTTAAATGTGCTGGAAATTAAGAACATTTCCTTCCTTTATTTGATTCCATCCATATTTCCTGCTCCCATGACCTCACCCTGCAATACAGACTAGGTTCTCAGATGCTAATATAAGATGCAATAACGTATATCAACTTACATCATCAGTTCAGTTCAGAAGCTTTTACTGTAAGTTGAGCTGAGACCACACTGGCACTGAAAGATTCATCCATGAAACAGCCTATCCACACTTCTAGTCATGTCATCTTTAGCTACCCATGTTGCAGAACAGGAATCTCCACCAGCTGGGTAGAGCCAGGGAGCAGGCAGCAACGTATGAGATATGGGTATGGATCTCAAAAGTTCTATTGCATTCAAAACGTTTCATTCTCCTGATAAAAGAGGGGCAGATGTTTTCTATCCCCATGCACTGGAATGCAGAGAGTGAGGATGAACACACTTCACCTCAAGAGATTTTCAGGCTTTGCTCAGAAGAGCTGCCCGGAGAATAGAAAAGCCTTCGTAAGAGGAACAGCGCAAATAGCTGAGCATTTTTATGGGCACTAGACCAGAGAAAAGAACTGCCAGGGAATCTGTGTGCTTACAAAAGCATGTGTATCCGCATTCCTCCCCTGGAAGCAGAAGTACTAAATGGCCTCAATATGCACACAGATATCTCTGCATAGCAAGAAACAGAGAGAGGTTAAAAGACTCTGTGTTCTTCTATAAAAGGATTATTACATTGAGACGATACACGCACAGGGTAGTTAATTTGAATTCAGGCAGAGATGAATGTCACCTTCTAGCATCTTACACCCAGACAAAAGCCCCCCCCCCCCCCATTCTGATTCAATTTA
>NW_008796215.1:8336-15504 GCF_000699145.1 Aptenodytes forsteri | reverse complement strand
AAACCCCCCCCCCCCCTTTCTGATTCAATTTACTCCCACTTCTAATATTGATTAAACTCAGTTAGATGAAGCGTTCCTCTCCCAGTGTGGCAGCTATTCCCAAGCTATTCTTCAGAGGGAAGATTATGGAGTAAATGACCAGCTTAATGCTTTTGAAATAATTTGCTGGGCCAAAGCTTGCCTTACTGTTTTGCAGTTACGATGCAGAGAGGTAAAATATGTTGAATAAAAAAGCTCCTCTGCTAGTGCTAGGTTAAGCAATGTACAATGATCTGTTTCTTTAGCTACCTTTTTAATCCTGAAAAACAGTGGTTGGGGAAAAAAAAAATTATTCTTTTGATTAAACATTTAAAAAGCCATTTATTGCATTCCTTTGCGAATCTTACTAGGTTTTACTCTTCCAAATTGCAATGGACGCTATATTTCTCGACAGGACAGTAAACATGCAAACACATAGTAACTATGGGTTTTATGCAACAGCAAAGTAGATGTGGCAGTGATTTTATGAAGTTCTTTTGGCTCAAATACTGCTTCTCTAAGTAACAGATCTGTTTCGGAGAGTTAGCAAGAATATGTTTCCTTTGCTACCAACCCAAAGGAATAACCCTGAAAATTGGGTGTTTGGGCCTTCAAACTGCAAATTAAGGTCCATAAAATAGGAACTGTGGCACCAGAAAATCCCTCTTTGATGATTAGGAGTCATTTCACATGCTCTTTTTTTCCCCAAGCAAATGCACAGAATTTAGGGTTTTAAACAGAAATACAGGAAGTCCTTATACCAGTTTTAAAAGGATTCCCACTCTAAAATGTTCAAAAGAAAAAGTGAGATTTCTGGCACTGCTGCATCCATGGAGACTCACAATTACTAGAAAGTATCCTTTCACTCAGCTCGGTGTTATATAGGTTTAAAGGGAAAATCAAACAAAAGCATTTTTGTTAAATAAAAATGTCATTAGGCCTCATGTATTTGGTATATGTAATTTTTACTTTTTGTGTTTCTAATACCTGCTTATTGACCTGCAAGGCAGAGGGAGGCTAAAGAGCTCATCACTATTTTCTTATGGATCTAATATTTGCAAGTTAAACAGTTCAGCAACACTTAAATCATATTTCAGTAAACGATGCAGCAAACGGGGACGTGGGAATTGGAGAGTCATAATGTCGCAAGATACAGAATCTCTAGTTATTTGCATCCTAGACCCATACAGAGTGGTATGTATGCTGAGCTTTTTACACTCATGTTGCCATTAGGAGCATTACTCATTATGCAGAAGTTTAAGTCTCCACTATAAAAAACAGACTTACCCACAGAAGAAAAAGATATGCTGGGCCATAGACACTAAGCTTCTTAGTGCTAAATCAAGGCACGATTCTGATCTCAGTGCCACCTAGGAAAAATAGGGTTGAATAGAGATCCTTTAATATTAAAGATCATCTTCTGGTCCATTAGAAGGAAAAATTATCTGTGACTAGGAATGCAGGAATCTCAGAGCACATTGGTTAATCAGGTAACATTCACTTTTAAAAAAAGTAAAACAAGTAATTGCTGTTCAACCAGAGCAATCCTATGCTCAGGGTAGTTCAAGTCCCTATTATTGCACTTATATTTTCACCTGGATCTTGTGGGCAGTGTGCTGAATGTCTTTGGATTTTTCCAGTGAAGAAAGAATCACAAAATACAGTATTACTTGCACCTGTGTTTGGTGCCTCTTCTGTTCTACCATCCCTGGACATATTTAAAAACATGTAGACATGGCGCTTAGGGACATGGTTTAGTGGTGGACTTGGCAGTGTTAGGTTTACAGTTGGACTCGATGATCTTAAGGGTCTTTTCCAACCTAAATGATTCTACAATTCTATGTTTGCAGGTTACCTGCGTTCTCCAGTAAACAGCGGTTGGGCTGACTTCTAGGCAAAATGCAACAGAAAAAAGTACTATTTGAGTGCTACAACCCTGTAACTATTTTTGGTTTACCCACCTGCATAACTAAATGTCTCAGGTCTGAAAAGACATAGATAGCAGATTTGTCTCACCAGGAGAAATATCATGAGAACAGTGTTGGCAAGTCTGCATATTTTAAAGGCTTAGGAAGGTCATTTCATTCTTGTACCTGACTTCCACTACTCCTCAATATCGGTCAAGAAATTTCATCTGGTTATTCTTCTACTGAGCTTAATTTGTGCAGCGGGCTATTTTTAAATGGCACATACTGCTGCATGGCAAGAAGGGAAATTAAGGAAGAAAATTAGCCCATAATAATCTTTTCTATCTCGTTAATAGGCTCCACATGTATTATTCTATTACAGGTAATTCTAACATGTAATTTAGTGGGCTGTACTGTCAATGCATCCTGCCACTCTGCCAGAGATAGCAGCCCAAATACCCTGCAGACAGCTGATGATGGCAGGATATCTCCAGGAGAACAGATCCACCCAACAGAGGGTGGGGAAAGGCAAACAGGAATTGTTTGAGAAACCAGGAATCATCTGCCAGGCAAAGCTACTAAGAAAACAAAGAAGGCAGGCAGCTAAGGGTGAGGGGAAAGCAAAGGCCAGGCTGGGCAGCACTGCACAGCCCTCCGGCAGAAGACGGGATGAGGGGCAGGGTCTGCAGACAGTGCCCCTTGCAGGTGGTTGGCAACCCAACCACCATGACACCTACTTCTGGGTCTCACTACTGATGTCTCTGAGTGTTATTTTGACAGGACGGTGCCATGCAAAATTCCTTGTTTAACACGCTCCACTGAAACAAACCCAGTTGTTACTAGCCTCAAACTGCTTCAGCTACGAGTCCAACTTAAACCTGAGTCGTGTTTTCCGCTCCCAGACACTACCTGCATGCGAAAGCTGCTAAACAAAGCCAGCTGCTTTGGGAGCAGCGTTAGTGACTCACGCATTGACCCACTTTCTAATGATGCAGAGTCAGCTGTCGGGCATAGCACGAGGTGAGGAGGAGAGGCGCAGCAGGGTCCTGCGGCAGCCCAGCTGCGGCTACGCAGACTGCCTGTGTCCGTGCAGCTGTGCCGTGCTGCTCTGAAACACACTCTGCATTTTCAAGCTAAACTTATGCCTGTGCTGTGCAACTGATTGTACATCAAGCCTGTTCATGTGAAAAATGCAATGTTGTATTAACCACAGCTGATGAATACAGGGTCTAAAAAGCTAGAGGACAAAAACCTTCTCTAACCACATCACGAAATTAATACATCTTTGCTTCTTCCATATCTAATTATTTTTTTTGCATTGCGTTATTGAAGATGACATGCAAAAAAGTGCAAGGAGCAAGATCCCAAATTCATCCAGTGGCTTTGCGCTTTTAGGCTCTGCTCTGAGTAGGCAGACAGGAGAAAATATTTGGTGATAGATGCAGAGCTAGAGTAGGCCGAGCAAAAAGCATCTCAATAAGCAAAGCTGGGAATTTCGATCACTTTGAAAGCTGGGGAGGATGGTGGTGCTTTTTGAACTTGTCCACCGGGATTCTGGGGCGAGCATTTTGATCTGCTGGTCATTGATTCCATCCTGGTTCATCTTGCACAGTATCAAGGCTCTGGAGTTAAGCATTCACACATTATACCCACACAAACAGGCTTCATAGTTCTAATGAGCAACAGGCTTTGCGTGTCAACACAGTGATTGGAAGGACACTTTTTGGAACACCAGACCCCGGCACGGAGTTTGTAAATGCATAGGCACCAATATTAAGTATTCTTCCATGTCATCCCTGTGATACGCTAGGACCAACCCAAACAGCTGGCCAAACCGAAGCTTGGAAACTGCCTAGCAATATACCCCTTCTTGTCTCACTCAGCCTTAAAACAGGAGGTCACGGCTATCACGTACCGTGGTGTGTACCATAACTACCAGAAAGGACCAGCTACAGTTTCATCCCAGAAGCTGTATTTCCGTGCTTGCTCAGAAACAGAGAGGTCACTCGAGCGTCCCGGCAGGTGAAAAACACCGCCTGAAAAGTAGACCGATTACTGACTGTGTTAGCATTCGGGCTGGTGGGGTGCTCAGCAAGGAGAGTCCACGTTGGATGACTGCTCGGTGCGGCTTTAGAGAGGTAAACGCTGAGGGCCCCCCAGTTCAGCCACTACCCATCTGTAACAGTGAGCTGTTGGGCAGCTAACAGAGCCATAACCCCCTTTAAACCCAGTTCCAACCTCTTTTTTTGCCTCGTGCCCTCCGATTTGGTGCCGTTCGCTACCCGGCCTCAGAGCCGTGAAGGCTAGCTTATCAGTGCCCAGGCGAGGCAACCTCTGTACAGGGGCTGGCAAGAGGGAGGAAGGACTGCAAGGGTCTGGCAAGCAAAGAAGGGGACCTACTTGAATGGCAAAAGGAGACAGGGGGGACTGTAAGCCGAGCCATTCACGTTTAAAAAGAACAGGGGCTGGACTCCTCTGGCAACCCCCGCAGCCCTGCAAACCCCCAGGTCCTGTCAACAGAGGACTCCTGAGCTCAGAAAGTCGGCACATCCCAAGGCCAGGACAAGGCCACTGGGTCCCTCCCCAGAGCTGAGCAAGGGCCTCCCCGTGGCACAGCTGGCGCCAGAGGTTCCGTGGTGTGTGTTGGTGTCAGTTGCTCAGGGCAACCCTTCAGTTGCCCCTTGGGTCCTGCAGGTCGGTGGAGGACGGGCTGCGCTCCACAGCCGGGCTCGACAGGGTGAGCTGGGAGGAGTCAGACTTGCTGCTTGGGAGGTCCCTGAGCAAGGTAAGGACATCGACCCTCTCCCGGGCTTTTCTCCACAGCATAGAGAGCCTCAACAGCTGACTGCAGTCGCATCTAGCGACCGTGCAAGCCACACCACCCACCCGAGGCTCCGCTGCCGGAAAGCAAAAGGCTCCCCCCACATCTCAGCTGCGTGAGGGCATTTACCTCCTCCCCCAGAGTTTTCCTTCTCAATCAAGACCCTGCCGTTGGCAAAAAAGCCGCTTCTGCAGGTTTGGGGGGGAGCTTGTCGTGCCACCTTGTTCGCCGGGTGGCAGAGGGAAACGCTGCCCTTGATGGGGCAGGTGACTAAGGAGGCAAGGACGTGCGGGGACAGCGTTGGTGTTCAGGACAGGCTCTTTAAGGTACGCAACGTCCAGCTCTTGAGGAACATTTCCTCACTGTGGAAGGGCTGAGGAGGATTCACGGGGAGGAGCGCCCCCCCAGCTCGGTGCCAGCCCTTCCGCTGTGCTGACCTTTCCTTTGCCTCCCAATCCAGACCTCGCTGACCTTCCAAAATTACGCCCAGAAACAAGGAGGCTCAGGGGTACTCGGGCTGTTAACACCCATGTTGCTAACGATTGGCTGGGAGCAGGCTTTGGCTGCTAGGGCCCTCATCAATGAAGACGCTAGGATGGTGGGAAATGTTGCTTCCCAGCCCACCTCTCGCTGTAAGAAACACCTCCTTTGTCTGTCGACTTGATGGATTCATGGCAAGCCAAGTGAGCGGGGACACTGCTGGTCTGCTTTTTTGCAACTTCCACGGACACCGGGAAGTGCAGCTCCTGTCTGGGATCAGTGGGGCATATTGCGCTCACCCAGCCTGCAGGTCACCAGCGCTGGTGAACCTGCACCTCAGCCTCTACCTGTGAAAGGGACACTTGTCTGTCAGAGGACAGAAATGCCTGTCCTAAAATAGTCAGGCCAGTAATAAAAATCGGCATGAGGCTTAACGGCCTCTGCTGTACCAGCTACTCTCACCGCAGATTTCTGACCGTTTCTCTGAAATCTGCCGCTTCAAGTAGTACGTATACTACCGAGAATTATCTTTCGCTGGTCAAGGCAGGTTTTTCACACGCGCTTGTTAAATAGAACCTTTTCTCTTCTCCCTTCATGCAGCCTGAGCAAAAGACGTGGCCACGTTTGCCCACAGCATGGATAACAGCAGCGGTCCTTTTGTTCTCCCCACCTTATTGCTCCTGCTGCAGAACAAGAGCTACCCCGAAACCTCCATCCCTCCTGCCGGCTACGAGGTGGCGGGGTCACCCCTGGGACCCAGCTCAAGCAGGAACCACACTGGCTCGCACTATGAGCTGAGGCCGGGGGAAATGGCAGCAGCCAGCACGGTTTGGGGAGCGTTGTGGCTGGTTTCCGTCTTTGGAAACTCCCTCGTTTGCTTAGTGATCCACAGGAGCAGGAGGATGCAATCCACCACCAACTATTTTGTGGTCTCCATGGCTTGTGCAGACCTCCTCGCCAGTGTCGCAAGCGCGCCCTTCGTGCTGCTCCAGTTGACCTTCGGCAGGTGGACGCTGGGGAACGTGATGTGCAAGCTGGTAAGGTACATACAGTACCTCACCCCTGGCGTCCAGATATACGTGCTCCTCTCTGTATGCGTGGATCGATTCTACACTATCGTCTACCCCCTGAGCTTCAAGGTGTCGCGGGAGAAAGCCAAGAAAATGATTCTGGCCTCTTGGCTATTTGACGCTGTACTTGCATCACCGGCTTTCTTTTTCTATGGCTCCAACAGCGACGACCACTGCAACTTTTTTCTCCCCGATTCTCGGGAAGGAGCCGCCTACGGAATCATCCACCTCTTGGTGGTGGTTCTGCTCCCATCCGTCCTCATTATGCTCTTCTACCAGAAGGTCGTCGAGCACATTTGGAGAACAGGCACCGATGGCAGGACCGTCAGGAGGACAGTGAATATCGTCCCAAGAACAAAAGTGAAAACCATCAAGATGTTCTTAATGTTAAACTCGGTGTTTCTCCTGTCCTGGCTCCCTTTTCACGTGGTGCAGCTCTGGCACCCGCAGGAAACAGACTACAGAAAGAGCTCCCTGCTTTTCCTGGCCATCACCTGGATCTCTTTCAGTTCTGCAGCCTCTAAGCCAACCCTCTACTCCGTCTATAACGCAAACTTCAGAAGAGGGGTGAAAGAAACTTTCTGCATGTCCGCCATGAAAGGCTACAGGAGCAACGCGTACACCATCACCACCAGTTCCAGGATAGCCAAAAGAAATCACGTTGGCATCGCAGAAATCACAGCTCCGGCCAAAACGGTCACCAAAGAGTCCATCTATGAGGCTTTTAACAGAGAAGCAAAGGAAAAAAGGCTTGCCTGGCCTACTCAGTCCAATCCCCCAAATACGTTTGTCTAGTTGGCTTCAGTGCTTTGAGAAATTACAACCTACCCCCAGAACAAGGAGCTTTCTCTCCGTTTTGAACCACTGCATAT
>NW_008796215.1:4843-7929 GCF_000699145.1 Aptenodytes forsteri | reverse complement strand
GACATTCTGCATTTTGGAGCTACGCTCCCTGACTCACGAGCATTACTTTTTCACAAGACAGACAAGCTCTCACGCTCTCTGTGGGTCGGGGAAAAGGGGAAGAAAAAACACTGCCTGTTTTAATCCCTCTACATTGGCCACCATGTATAAATGCATAAGTCCACCCAAAGCCATCTACGCTTCCTTTCGTTCTATCCCTCGGAATCCTTTTGCCCTGGGGTTTTCCTTCTTGTTCAGACCCCACGGGTAAGACGTCCAGGCGTGGGCAGCGCTGGCATCACTCTGAGCCCACTGACGTCAGTGCTAAAATTCCCACTGCCCCGGGAGGGTCAGCATCAGGCCAGCGCTGAATGCTTTTGCATCTTCGTCGCTGCGCCTCTCCAGAGGTCCCGTGGTCCAAACCGCCTGAGAAAAGTCCTCCCCTCGCTCTCGGCCTCCCCGCCTCCTCTCCAGCTGCTTCTCCACCCAGCCTGCTGCACACACCCAGAAGCCAGGGGTGGGCACCGCCTGGGAGAGGACCTGCTGATCCTGGTGGGGCCACGGCCCTACCAGGCTGTGGCAGGTGCACGCACCCTGACAAGGACTGGGGGCATTAAGACCGCTGCGTCCTTACTTTTCGCACCCTTAATTTTGTGCCTTTAAGGTGGCAAGTGCTGACCGTCACGTACACACCTTGGGCCAGTCATGATGGTCATGTATACACCTCGGGCGAGGAATAAGCAAGTCAAGGCCCTCAGCCAATTAGAAAGTGACCACAGGTCAGCTTCGACTAGGGTATAAATGGAGCCCCGCCAAAGGGCAAGTTGAGCCAGTCCTCCTCGGAGCAGCGGGCCTGCAGTCGGGGACGCACCCCTAGGGTTGGGACACCTCCCAAGGAAAGTGCTTGAGGTTAAGAGCCCTCATCTCACAGGTGAGTGACTGTGTACATTTTGGATCCTCATTTCTAAAGCCAGCTGTGCAGAATTATTCCCTCGTACACCATCCTGGACATGTGGTTTACTGATGTTGTCGGACTGCTGATGCCTCATTTCTAGTTAGTTTTCTCATAAACAATTTTGGTCAAAATAAAGTTTATTTTTGAATCTATCACCGGCTTAATTTGATTACATGAGCCTCCGTGACATTAAATTGGCATAGTCGGCTGGATGGTTTCAGTAGTGTACTTATTACGGAGGCACAGATGTAGCCCTTCTCCCCAGGTATAAAATGGGCGAAGGAGAAGTGGTTCGACCCAGCAGCAGGCGCAGAGAGAGTAGAACAATGCCACGGGAATAATCGAAACGGTAAAAGTGAAGGGACCATGTGTGCCGTCCTAGATGCCTGTGTAATTCAAGCACGAGATCATTACAATTATTCCGGAATATTAGAACAGAGCAATTTAAAGAAGCAGTTAGAAACCCATTGTTTAAAAGGAGAATTGGAAAGAGAAAGAGAACGGACGCATCTGTTAGAACAAAAAATGGAGCTCATGCTAGCACAAGCGAAAAGACCCCCCAGTGTTGTCCAAATCCGAAAAGTAATTGTGGGCGCAGATCCTGAGGATTGGGATGGGGACATCTGGGGAGACCCTGAGGAAAATAGTCTGAGGAAACAGAGGAATTGGAGGGAAAAGCAGTGCGACCTCTTATTAAAACAGAGAGGCATACGGGTCCGTGGGGCAGGAACCCCCAAACCACTGTCCGTACCTCCCCCTGGACGGGACCTGAGCTCAGTGAATTACAAGCCAGGTTTTCGCATAGACCAGGATAAACAGAAACTGCGTATCTGTGGCGTGTCTCTTTAACGGGGGAGATATCGGATACTGTTGAGTGAGGACGAGGCTAGGGGATTTTGGGGCCCCAGAGTGTTTCTGGGTGAGGGGCCAGCAGGCAACCAGTCGATCACGTCCCGAGTGGCTTATTGGGCTGGGGGTGTGGACCCCAAAGAGCGAGGGGAGCCTGTTGCCATCCGAGAAAAGGACTGGTTAGCGGAAGGAGTACCAAAGGCTGCTTGTATCCAGGCAATGTATGAGAGGGGGCGGCAAAGGGTACCAATGGCTGCACCGGTGGACACCAGCCACCTTAGACCTCTCATTAGAGGGTTACCGGACGCCTTAAAAATACGTGTTCAGTCTCTTGGAGAAAGGATCCAGAGGACCATAGAACACAATCGGCAAAACCCTCAGAATCCGCCCGCACATGTGCTGACCTGGGCGGAGATGTTACACGATGTAGTCACTGACGGGCGTGAGATGGGATGGACCGATCCAGGCAGTGGCACGGACGGGAATAGGAGGGTTCAACAAGCCAGCCAAAACCCCCACCCCAGATGGCCTCCCCACATGGAGCCCGCACCTTCCCAAGATAGACCGGATTGAGCCCACGATCTGGGAGGGAACGACCTTTGGCAAAAAGCATTAGCGCTGGGAGTACCCTGGGCGATGCTGCACAGGCAGCCCACCGACCACATCCAGAAACTGGTGGAATTGCTCGAGGGGAAAACCAAAGATCAAGGGAAAACAAGGGCAACCACCCTCCCTCACAACAGCACAGACACAATTAACCTTTTCGCGTCCCTGTGAGGGGAACTGGATGAGTTAAAAAACTAGAAGACGCAGTTTGGGGTTCGGGCCGCCCACTCCGCATGGTGAATTCCTGCCAATGGTCCGCTGACAAGGAACCTTACATACAGATCCACGTGGGTCCGAAGCGACACCATCAAGAAAGACTATAAACATAATAGGGGTGACAGGTGCAGCAGAAAAATGTCCCATGACTTGGACTCAATTTTGGCTACCTGGAGAAAAGCAGATGATGGCCATGGAAGTGGCTCTAAGCCTTTATAAGGGAAATATATTGGGATTTGATGTATTAGTGGGCAAGTGATGGTATTTACCTAACGGCAAGGTGTGGAGTTTTGGAGGCAGAGGAGCAGAAGCTGTCCATGTTAGGACCCTGCAGCTTGCTCCCGCACTACCGCAATCTAAAGTAACCTGCATTTCCTGCTACCTGCTACCAACCGCAGCTAAACAGGGCATTTCAGAGGTAATCTCGAGAAGAGAGAAGACACAGATCATAAGTCGCACATAATCCCCCTATACTTCTCCA
>NW_008796215.1:3200-4709 GCF_000699145.1 Aptenodytes forsteri | reverse complement strand
GACTACTGAAGATTAAACAATAATCCCCCGCAGCTAATGGCTGCCGTCCCAAGTCTAACCTCAGTAGTAACAGGAATACAGGCAGCCGCCCACCCCGTGGATGGCCACCCTGGATGTCAAGGACATGTTTTTCATTATTGCATTAAGAGAAGAGGATAAGCCTCACTTTGCCTTTACTTGGGCAAACACTCCCCTACTATTGCTCACAATGCCTTGGCCAAACTCCTTGACACAGTGGAGGTGCCGTCAGGCGTCCACATACATCAGTACATACACGACATCCTAGTTGGTGGAGATAATAAAGAACAGGTAAGGCAAGTAGCCGAAGCCAACTGGAACCAGTTGACTAAAAACAGGCTAGACATTCTGCCTTCCAAATGTCAAGGTCCTGGAGAAGAAATTAAATTCCTAGGAGCTTGGTGGATAGCTGGAGCAGTTGCGGTGCCCAGTGACACTCTATCAGCTATTGAGAAAGGGCGAACTCCAGGCAATAAGACAGAATTACAGCAGTTGTTAGGTGTAATGGGCTGTTGGAGAAAATATATACTGGGGTTTTCGGTGATTGCTCGCCCTTTATGTGACTTGCTCCGAAAGAATTAAGGAATGGGATTAGAATCCATGACACAGAGGCCCTTACTGTCCTGCAGGCAATAAGACAGAATTACAGCAGTTGTTAGGTGTAATGGGCTGTTGGAGAAAATATATACTGGGGTTTTCGGTGATTGCTCGCCCTTTATGTGACTTGCTCCGAAAGAATTAAGGAATGGGATTAGAATCCATGACACAGAGGCCCTTACTGTCCTGAAGGATGAACTTAAGACCTATCAGAGGCTAGGCCCACTACACTCATGAGACCCGTTGAGGGTAGAATGGGGGTTCACAGAACATGCCTCCTATTGTGGTATATTCCAAAAGGAACCGAGGGGGCCAGCTAGACCTTTATTATTCTCTTCTACCTCATTCAAGGAAGCTGAACAACGGTACTCAGCGTGGGAAAAGGGACTCCTCTCACTTACCAGGGCAGTTAAGAAGGCAGAGAGGTTACATACTTCACAAGACATTATAGTACAAGGCCCTTTTCCTCTGCTAAATTTGATCCTCAAGGGATCACCCCCTCCTGAGGGAGTGGCCCAGAAGGCCACGATACAGAAGTGGTATGCCTATCTAGAGGGAGTTAGTCAGTTACTGTCATTAAGAGAGGGCCCGATCAAAGCCTCTAAGCTCCAACAACCTGTGAATCCAGATCCGGTTTTGCTGGGACAACCCTATAAACCTTCCCCGATCAAAGAGGTGCACGAACTGACTGTAGGCTCAGGTACACAATGAGTGTGGTTCACAGATGCATCTGCCCGCCGAGTGGCATCCAGGTGGCAATATAAAGCAGCGGCATTGGAAATTGGTACGGGGAAAATGATTACAGAGGAGGGGGGAGGTAGCGCACACGTATGGGAATTGCATGCCCTCCTGCTGGCAGCAGAGAATGGCGCGGCCATAATTTACACTGATTTC
>NW_008796215.1:1214-2449 GCF_000699145.1 Aptenodytes forsteri | reverse complement strand
ACGGCCCAAGAAAGTGGTAAGTGGTTTAGTATTTTACCCACCCCCGCGTGCATTCAAATGGGTCACATAATGGGTGTTCCATACACCATATTATCCTCCGGCTAACGGTATAGTCGAACGAACCAGTGGTTTGATTGGTCGATCATGCTGATCATGCTGATGTCTCATGCCACAACTGGGACATATGATTACCACAGGCAGTCTTTATTGCTCACAGCTGCTGGGGAAGTTATGGAAACCCCAAAATTCGAGCGTTTTGCCCTACGAGACCACTGATGGGCGATGACCCTACCGGTATAGTCGAACGAACCAGTGGTTTGATTGGTCGATCATGCTGATCATGCTGATGTCTCATGCCACAACTGGGACATATGATTACCACAGGCAGTCTTTATTGCTCACAGCTGCTGGGGAAGTTATGGAAACCCCAAAATTCGAGCGTTTTGCCCTACGAGACAACTGATGGGCGATGACCCTACACTGAGCGATACAAAGGACCAGTTCCCACTATGGATGTACGTGGGCCAACCTGTAATGGTGAAGCTACCCTCTATTGGCATTGTACCCATGACCCTGGCAAAACCCAGAGGCTTATATGCCTGGGAAGCTCTGGACAGGAGTGGAAAAACCCACCGTATTAGTGCTTGGTGGATAATCCCTGACTTCTAACCCTGAAGCCCAGTTTCAAGCCCAAGGCCCAGCTCTGTGTTTTCTTACAGGACAATGGAAAAGTGGACTGCTTTGGTGCTCATACTGGCAATGGTGACAGTGACCAGCGGAAACAACCAGGACCTTGACAGCAATATGGTAGTAAAAATGATAGTAGGATTTGCCCGAATGATAGTAACGGTTTGCCTGCCCACACCCAAGTCAGCAGAAGACCTTTTACCAATTTTTGTGCAGGACATTAACATATCACTAGCCCTCGAGCTCACATGGGAGCAATATACTAATTATAGTTGGAGATTTAGGGAGATTGAGGGAAGAGGCTATACTTACATTGTCTACAGCTGGTTGCCGGGCAAGGTAAATGCTAGTTTGGTATGGGATGCCAGATGTGATTATATTCTTCAACCTACCCATGAGGCCATGGGGTGGAGCTGGAATGGCACTACACCATGCCCTGAAATTCCATGGGGAGCTACCGAATATAGTGCTTGCTGGAGCACTGATGACCTCTCCCTACAATATACAAAACCATTAAATGCCTCATGGTGCATCAAACACCCTGAAAA
>NW_008796215.1:0-374 GCF_000699145.1 Aptenodytes forsteri | reverse complement strand
GATATGTTTGGGTTTTCTTTGTCAGGATGGCTAACCAATCATCTTTGCCAGTCTCTGATAATGGCTGTAGTTGTGATTGTTGTGATTTGTATCGTTATAGATTGTGTTAAGCACACAATAACAAACTGTATTAACCATGGAGTATACTCCATCAAAATCTGTTCCTATAACTGATGTTCCAGTACGACCTTAAACAACTGAGAAATGATGATTCACAGTGAGCACCGAAGTCACCAAGACTGCACACCCTTTTAACTTTGGAGGTAAGAGGAGACTGTACCACTGCTCCAAGGAAACCAGTCGAATCGTGTCTATGGTCACGATGGATTTTCTGGCAGGTGCACGCGCCCTGACAAGGACTGGGGGCATTAAGA
>NW_008796214.1:2821770-2826172 GCF_000699145.1 Aptenodytes forsteri | reverse complement strand
GCTCAGCCTGGCTGTTGCACTTCTTCCAGGATGGCAGACAACATAATCCTGTTCTGAGTATCATTAGAGCTATTTATGCTGAGCAGTGGATTTCTCTAGAAAAAAGGTATTCCAGCACATTTCTTACTGTATAATGATTTGGTTTCCCATGTGACTCTACAGAGGCTTTATGCTGCACTCGCTTTTATTCAAGGTTTGCACTAGCATGAAGCAGACCCCTAATCATACTCAGTCAAAGTTAATCCCAAGGTCTCAAAACCACAGTGTTTTGTTCAGCTATACCTGATACCTTGCAGACATCCCGAGGTCAGCTGCTACAATCCCTTCACCACTGCCCCAGGGCACAGCTGACTTCTCGGGCTGTTAAAATAGCAGAATCACGAAGCTTCACCACTGCCCCAGGGCACAGCTGACTTAGGCTGTTAAAATAGCAGAATCACGAAGTAGTAACCTAAAAAAAAAAAGGCAAAAAACCAGTGAGCTTTCAGCTAATAACAGAGGCAGCGAATGACTGAATTGCTGCATTGCCTTGATTTACCGTCAGGAAGGTTTCTAGCAGTGCCACTTTGTACTGATTAAATCCCTCAGTGGCACAGAGAGGTCTGTAATCATTTATTCTGGTCATATTTTAGCATAGTTTAGCAAGGAGTCCCTCCAGGAGGCAAACCAGTATCAAGGTATGGGAAAAAACAGCCAGTAAGTATTCACTACATGCACTCATTTGAGAGCAGGAGGGTACCAGATCCACCCTGGCAGCTCAGCCTGGGGCAAACTTTGTCTTTGCTGAAGGTGTGAGAGGGGAATGGGTGGGGAATTGGCCCTAGCAAGCAATGGATCTTGGGTAAAAAAAAGCATTACCGCACGCTGCGTGCGGTAGCTTCAGTTTAAAGCAGCTCCTTCAGTTTAAAGCCTGAGAGAAAGAAAGCAAGCAGCACGAAGGAACAAATCCGAGAGCAGAGAGGACAAACCTGCTGACTCTCACTGGTTTTGCATAAGCACCTCTCCAGTTCTAGTGCCCGGTTGCACCAACACGGGCTTTTGGCCTTTCTCCCATCCACAACTCCATTTTACGCCCAGGGGATAGATGCACTGTTTGAACAGGAATTCAGGGGTAAACAAAAGCCCAGGCGCAAGTTTGGGGTTTGTTTGCTTCCTCACTTGTTTTTCTCCTCTATGAGGAAACTGGGGAAAAAATACTCATTTGCTGTGCTCATATAGTGCTTAAGGCAAAGGAGCTACGACTGACCTCTGGCAGAGGCTTCTCAGAGCTACAGCAACAGAAATGAGAAACAGCAATAATGAGGAGATTTTTCTGTGATTTTTACAGCATTGTGCTGAGCCTTCTTCAAGTAGCAGCTAATAGGAGTGGGAGCTTTAATCTATATAACTTTTTTATGTAATGCTCTTTTTTCAGAGTCTATTTTTGTTTTGAGGTAAAAATTTCCTACTTTACTTGTTCTTTGGCTACATTGAAGAGATGAGGAAAAGATAACTATCACTCTTTTTATGTACTGTCACTTCATCCTATAACCACAAGTTTTAATGGTCAGCTCCACACACAGGAGACACTCCGCTAACAAATGACATGGGATCCACATTACCGTTAGCCCCCACATTACCAGGGAGATATTTTGACTTAAAGAAATCAATTGGACTGAAGGGGGAAAGTCAATAAGAGTTACAGCTTTCTAGAAAGAAAGCATATCTGGAATATTTTGGTTTGTAACTTGCTTGTAAAATAAATAAACGATGATAAAAAGTGGTATCCAAAATCAGAGCGGGAATTTGGCTCGGAAACAGGGGGTGCCCACATTCTGTCCCGTGCATCCCCATACACAACAGCTGTTTCTGCCACATAGCTCACTGATGTTAAACCATGAGATATCCATGATTTAATGATATCTCTCTTAATGATGAGATATCCAATAAACCAACAATTCAAAAATCTTATTACAGCATAGTACAGCAAAAGAAATATTACAGCATTAGTTCCTTGGTGACCTTGTCATGTAAATGATAATCCAGTTCACCCAGCCGAATCGTGCCTGGGCTGAAGCACAGCGTGGTTTTGCTCCCCTTCTTAGCAACTTAGACTTGATAGCTTCCCTATGTCTGGTTTTTCAGAGCCAGGTCTTTGGTTTTTTTCCCCAGCGTGCAGCAGTAACAACAAATATCTGCCTTGCACAAGGCAGTGGGGTGTATTTTATAAATAGATAGATGAGCTAGATATAGATATTATAGCTAGCTAGCTAGCTAAATATATATATCATAGATAACAGCCCAAGCAGCTGTTGAGGAGCAGAACTTCTGCTCCGGTGTCAAGCTCTTTCGGTCTCTTGACCGCACTGCTGTAACCTATGGCTGGGGGTAGTATAAATGCTCTATACTGTACTACACCCTCAGCTACCGTGTCTTTGACAAGACAACTGGCCATTAAGATTCTGGAGAATGTGGTGACAGCCCCTTCCTCCTTAACCCTCCCCCTCAAAAAAGAGGCAAAAGAAAGCAAGAAAATATTTTTGAATCCATACCCTCCAATTCTGTTTAAAAACCAGTACATTGCTTCTAGTGGAATAATGATTTCTTGATGGGTTCTCATAAATGGACTGTTTCCCACACGATCTGAAATAATTGGTTCACAGCGACCACAAAACGAACAGCAGGTAGGAAATGAGTTTGCAGTTGCCAAAACATAATGGATCATTTAGTCATTCTCTGAAGGTTTTTAACACTTCTTTGGCTATCAGAAGGCCTTCGCCTAATTGCGCTATTCTTCTTATAAATCTGGCTGTTGGAATCAATTAATTGACATCACTGCCTTATCAAAATAAGGCCCAATGAAAATAAAAGTTAAAAAATAGACATATCCAAAATGTTCTTACAACTTGCAGTCGCTACATCCTCTGATTTAACTGATGAACATTACAGCCAGGAATGTTCTACTCCTCCTATTTTTAGTACTGTTTGATAATGTTATAGCTAAGGCTTATACAAACAGAAAACACAGATACTTAGCGCAACTGTGACAGTGTGCGCTTTCTTGCCTAAAGCCTGAGAGGAGCACAATCAATCCATCAGTGGAAATGAATGAAGATTTCAAAATAGCAGATTGCATGACAACTCTAACTTCTTTAGCACCATTTTTATACATTTCTGGAGGTAAAACACTACCAAGGAAGAAATTTCCACTGCTTCAAAATTTCGTCTTCCAGACTTAATTTTTCTGTTTATGGTCTTAACATAAAAGCTGGGCTGTCATTTAACTAACAAGACAAGTAAAACGCACAGGTGTGTGTGCACATTCCCACCCGCAGCCATACACCCACAGCCCTCTGGCCCCTTCTGACCAATCTTTTCCTATCAGAATCTTTTTTACCTTTTTCTTTTCTTCTTTTTTTTTTTTTTCCATATTTTGCATCTTCTTTTAATGTCTCCTTCTTTCTTTTATTTTTTCCTCAACGTCATTTCCAGCCCTTCTTTCCCCAGCTAACAAAACTGACAAAAAACCAGGCATATAACCACTTAGTATCCGAAAGCCTTTAAGAGGTTTCATCTTTTTGCCATTAAAAGCCTTGTGTGAAGCGCTGGCTCCACACATGTCCAGGGGAAAACTTGTTTGAGCAGAACCAGGAGGACGTCTGTGGCTTTCCTCAGATAAGCACGTCTGCCCTGTCAGTCTGTGTTTAGTATTTATTCTGAAATTTCTTGGATCCTTTTTTCTTTCTGTAAATAAAAGAATCCTTTTTTGGGTGACCTGCTTTATGAAAAGGAGCTGGTCAAGCCATGTAAATTATATGTATTTCTTAATTGTGTCCTGTAGTGGAAACTGTATTTGAATGATATTCTTTGGTCTAGAGCTTTCAAAAAGATATTGTGGTATAAGTTTGAAAATAGTCTAATTTTTTTGTGAGTGTTTTAGTGTACTTGTACAAGAAGACATAATTAAGACTTAGAGAAAAGAAATGTATTTCACTTACGTAAGTGGACCATGCCTTAACCTTAAATTGTCATTTCCATCAATTCAGGAAAATTGAATGGATCTAAAAACTTTCATTGCCCTGTGTCACTAGGAATATCCATCCCACAGCTCCCTCCCCACAGGCTCGGTCAGTGCTGTGCCACCTCCTCGCACCTCCATCCAAGTGGGGGCCTCCTGCGGTCACAGAGGACCTTCTCGAAGTTCAAGTCTTCACACACAAAAGGCTTTGGGGCATTTTCAGTCTTTTCTTTTTGTCTCAAAAGACTGTGTGCTGCGTCTCAGTTTCCTGAACAAAGTCTCAGCAAGGTGTCCTGGTTTCAGCAGGGATAGAGTTAATTTCCTTCCTAGTAGCTGGTACAGTGTTTTGGATTTAGGATGAGAACAAAGTTGATAACGCACCGATGTTTTAGTTGTTGCTAGGTA
>NW_008796214.1:2784407-2821537 GCF_000699145.1 Aptenodytes forsteri | reverse complement strand
TGTACTGTGCATCACTTGCTTTGTGTATTATTATTATCATATTATTATTATTATCATTTTATTTCAATTATTAAACTGTTTTTATCTCAACCCACGAGTTTTTCTCACTTGTGCTCTTCCCATTCTCTCCCCCATCCCACCGGGTCGGGGGGAGTGAGTGAGCGGCTGCGTGGTGCTTAGTTGCCGACTGAGATTAAACCACGACACAAGGCAAGCTGCATCCGTGGATGCCATTCAAGATGTTTTCATTGTGGCTCCGTAATGAAAAAGGTTAGGAGGACTAGAAGAAGCCATTTAGAAAGCATTTGGACTGATTTGTATCTATAGCTACTATTCTTGTGAATACAATCTGGGTAATTATGCCCCTAAATAGCCAAACTATTTGTGTAGAGCTTCCTCCACAATTGTAATTACGCTTGCATTTTGCACATCCAATTAAGGCTGCATTGAAATGCTGTAAAAATTGTCTGTAACTTTTTACAATATAATGAAAATCTAGATCCTTTAAAGAAACTAGGGCCACACCTCCTAAAGTAGGCTCCACGGAGTGCAACAGAATGCAATAAAATGCAATGAAGAGATGCTGGATTCTGCCCACCGGAATAAGGGGGTTACAAAGAGGGACGACTGCACTGCCGGTGGCTCACGGGTGACAACTGAATCCCCATCGCAAGTAATAGGAGAAAATTTTCCTTTTCAGCAAGGCAGTCATTACAATCGAGGACCTTCATCAGTTTAACAGGCATCATTTAGAAGAAGGATAACAGGAAAGGGAGTGGAAAATAGCCTAAGTTGAAAATTACATGCAGGACTTTCTAAGGAAAAACCCAAATGAGTATTTTTAGAATTGTGTTGAGTTGGGGTGGAGTTCACAGTTTTTATTGTATATAAATAAATAAATCTAGATAGATATGAATTTCCAAAGTGCTGCAGAAACAACAGACAGCTGATATTTGGGTTCAGTTAAATTTGCCTTCACTTACCCTGCATTTACCTTACTGTCCCTCATTCCTAGGTAAAGGCAATGAGAAGGGACACATTCGTCCTCTTCAAATTTGTATTTCAGAGAGTACAGTGAGTATTTCAGAGAACAGTGAGTCTGTTCTCTGCCACAGTTTGCTAAACAAATGTGTTTTCCTTTCCTTTGGTAATAAAAATCGCCTGCACCAGAACCCAAAGCAGGACCCCAGAGTAGGTGACAAATGGCGCCAAGACTCTCCTCAAGAGTTTCACCAGCTCAAACAAGACTGAGATAATATCAGTTGGAAGCACGATGGTCTTCTAATTTTTAGTCTGAGAAAATCGGGATGGAAGTAACCAAAGTGTTTGATGTTAGAATGCATCTAAAAGAAGATTGGCTTATTTTTTCTAACGATCTATGCTTGGCAGTTATGTATTCACCACTACCACCGATGACTGGCTATTTTAAAAAAGAGAGAGAAACCGCTGGATTCATTCCCCTGATTTCTGTCATTCAGGCACAGTGTACTGAGTTTGTGTTACAGAAAAAGTTATTTGTGCATTTTAATGTTTCTAATATTTACTAAAACCTCCCACCTTGACTCTTCAGTTCATCCCCTTCAGGTAGATCACTCACAGCGAATGGGAAAATCTGCAATTTTTAAGATTGTTAATATGTTTTTCTGGGCTTACCTCATTTTGTGCAATGTTGTCATTCGGCAAGTATGGAGCCAATGCAATGTTTCGCGTAGCACCGACCATATTCCAAAAAATACGCAAACAGAAATGCTGAAAAATTAGATGGGTTTGTAAATACCCTAGGAAATTTCCCTGCCAAGAGTCTCACGTGCCTTCAGTTCAGTCCTCCCAATACTCAGAACACCGAAGGATATAATTCTGCTAACTCCACCCAACAAACACTTTGGAGAGTTGCTTAGTAAAAATTTTTGTCGAAAACTTGCAATATTTTTTTTTCCCAAATCCTAGATATTTTGATTAGGAAATGCTCTTATCGTGTTTCATACTAGTTTGGCTGCTTCCTGCTGCTGTCCTGGCTAAACTCCCTGTAAAATGAGAATGATGTACTAATGTCTCCCTTCCTTTCCTAACCTTGACAAGGGTTTTAGGTTTTTTCCTACCTAGGTAAAGCTTTTCACTCCAGACATGCCCGTGGTGGGATGCTGCTCGCTGGAGCACATTGTTCAACCCAGAATTGGTACCGTGAGGCCTTCCTACATGGGAGAAAGGGAATCGTTCAGTCAGTTCACTCCTTTTTAAGAGAATATGTCAAACTATAATCCTATAAAAATAAATTACTCTATCAAAGTACATGTGTTCCAGGAAGAAAAAGCCAATATTTATATTCTAGCTCCCAACTTGCTGTTAAACCACAGCACGAACTGTAACACTGAAGATGAACTATAGGAAATACACTTTATAGTCGCTATAATTTGGATCTGGATCTCAACTTGAAGCCCAGATGGGGAGCGGCGAGGAGGGCAGTGAAAAAATTAATCTCACCAGAAGCCACTTGCTGGAAATGGAAGCACCTTCCACTGAGAGTCACTGGTGGATGATGATAATTTTGTCTTCCCCATCACTGCTGCTGCTGCCACAGCGGATGTCAGCAAGGAAGTAAATCTGGCCCTTCACCAGGCTGCGTGTCGAGTGAGTTGAAGTTATGCAGAAGCTGTAAAATAAAACAAATCACAAGGGAAACTAGTGACTAAATTTTAACATTATTGTTTGCTATTGCCACTTATGGTCTTAATGCTCTGTATGATGATCCACTTCGGTTGCTAAATTAGCTTTTTCAAGGGGGATTTAATTTGTGGAAACCAAAACAAAATGCCAGCTTAACAGATCTTGAGGGCTTAAACATTTTAATGATATAAAAATAAGCTAGAGTTATCATAGCTTGATATGCATAGCTCATAAAGCTTCCAAAATAATTTGCAACAACTGACAGCAACTATCTCAGATCAAAGGAGGCTTCTAGACTGATTTGAAATTGCATAACTATTAAATATTTAGATGATAAATAGGAATGCATCCTGGAGGTATGTGTATACAGGCATACATACACACAACACACACATATATAGATATCTACACATACACATCACTCCAAAATATCTATAGCTATAGCTCTACATACCTACATGTACACACAAACGTGTGTGTATGTTTGTACACACGCACTCTTAAAAGTCATATCAATTTGGGATCAAATTCTACTCGGTAACTAATTAGATATTTTTCTCCTGAGCAATACTGTAAATATTAATGTGGTTTCTTTTTCCTAAAAGTTAAGGCTGTCAACCACTTCTAAAAACTGCTAGCTAATTCAAAGGAAAAGAAATGCGTTTTTTGGGGCATCAGTTACTTTCATTCCCATGATTGTCAACAGATAGGTATTATATAACACACTTATTTCCAAGTCATAAGCCGTCATTTTCAGCATATGTATGTTAATGGCAAGTTTGTGAGATCGGAATATCGATGGCAGTGCAGCAGTGCAGTCAGTGACTTATGACAACTGACAAAGTTTTATCGCGGATAGATTACATTTCAGACACTTTATCACAGTGAAATATTCACCAGAAATCATTACAAATAGCCACGTAAATCAAATCAAAATGGGTCTTAAATGAAGGTTCATATGCAACAGATAGGAAAGGAGAACTTTCTGATTATTCCAAATCCTGTTTTAATTAACACTTACTCCTAGTCTGGCTTTATTTTTTCTTTTCATCTCCTGCCTGTAATTTATTTGACATCTCTAGTGTGATGGGAGTGATATTTAAAATGAATGGGAAACACGGAAAAAGAAACCATTTCCAATACTCACTCTGGTTAAAGAGATTCTGCTGATTCATATTAGCATCTTTGTCATGTAGCGGGTCAAAGTGCTTGTCAGGGTGTTAGCCAAGGAACAGATGGGTCATTAGTTTTAAATAAGAGACAGGTTCAAAGCATCTAATTCATCTTTAAATTTGGTTCTCACTACTTCAATTGTACGTGTGGAAAGCTGTTGTTAACAGCACTTGACACAATTTAATAAATTAATTTACTTCTGCTCCCCCTGGGCAGCACACTCCCACCACCTGACCCTGACGTTGCAGTTACAGTTAGCCTCAGTTGGTTCTCATTGACCTCCGCAGGGACGGGACCGCACCGGTATTCCTGCAAAATCTGCCTTCTGGGATCAGAAGCTTAGATGAACCTTGCCATTAACCATAAGAAATGGTACCAGGATTCATGGGAGACATTTTCAGCACCAAACTGTTTACATAAGAAAAAAAGGGAAACGAGACATGTACCAGAAAGGATCATGATTTTTCGTGGGTGTATTTTTTTAAATTCTAAATCAGGTAGCCTTAAAAGAAACAGAAAAAAAATTATGGTCCCTTCCAGATTTGTTAATCTTTCCAGATGATGATTGTTAACCCATTTCTTTTCACTTCGTCTCAGACTAATATTACGATTCTAACAGAAATCATAACTTAGGACAGAATTTCAAGATAAACAGTCAGCTTTTTCTCCCCCCTGCATATTTTCCTATCAAACACAGTTCCTTGGCTGCTAAATGCCTCCAAAATCAGCTTGATGCTGAGGCTTTAAAATTATGATGAATCAGAAAAGTAGGGCAGACAGGGAGAGGAAATTTTTCAAATGCAGTCGTGATTGCCGTAAGTCCTGATTCCACTGCAGTCAGTATTAAAATGTGTGTTGCTTCCTGTGCTAGCAGAGATGGGCTGCCATCTTAAAGTCAAAGCCCTGCTTGGTTTTGAGTCTCATACCAATGCAGAATGGGTCGGCTTGTCCGATGTGAAAAGTTGTTACAGTCGTCTAAATAAAACATGCTAACATTTTCCTCACGTGGAGATTATTTTTTATTATGTAAAGCATATTGTTAAATGCTGGATTACAGGTGAGGTGACCTTCACTCACTCAGTACTGTGGGTTTACTTTGGGTCTACATTACAAGAGAGACTAAATTTGGCTCCAAGGCTCCTAGCTGGCCAAGTACGCTCTATGGAATAAAAAAGTCAACCTCTGCTGCAAAAGGGTAGATTTTTAAGTTTGGTTGAAATACAGAAGCAGATTGTTAAGAACTCTTTTCTCTGGATTTACTCGTGGATTTTTTCTTTCCATGTGCTTTATGTCAGTAGACAATTACATTGTCAAATCTGTATGCAAATAGACACGAAGTACACAAAACCTGGATAATATAACAGCTGCTATAAGTTTGCAGTCAAACTGTGCTAATCAGTCCTGGCAGTTGGAAATTACTTTTTCCCCGTTATTCAGAGGAGGTAAAAAATAGAATTTACATTGTTCCTATTGCTATTCCAGATTCCTTTATAGTTAGACCTGCACAGACTTGAGAGAGCGGGGAAAAATCAAAGAAAGACTGATAAGCCCTAGCCAGTTAGCTCATACCGCAATATTATTTCTTCCACTGTGTTAAGATTAAGATCTTCCAGCTGAAGAGCATATAGGCCTTCCCGTAAAGAGAGTGAAAGACTGCTGCTGACCTCCAGAATTTCTGATTTTTCAGATTTTTGTCACTGGATTGTGCTCTAGGAGACAGCTCCAAAACTCTTGAACAGGCAGCTCCAGGCAGCTCATAACTTTCAAGACGGATTTCCAGCAAACGTTCTCCCTGCCACAACAGCTTCTCCAAAGATAATACAATGCCAGGGACAGGCTAGGAGTGAATCCCAGCTGCTTTAACATCCTAGCGGAGAAGGAGGCCAAGCTCCTTCTCAAAAACAACAGTCATTTCAGATAAAAATGTTTGTAACTTCAGGAACAGTTGACACTCTCAAATATGTGCTGTCAGGTTCCACATGAGGCAGTGAATAACAGCAGCTATTCTGATATGCCATCAGTCTATCTTATTACAGCATTGATTTTTGCTACGCCTGACATCCCTAAACTTGCTCCTACAAGAGGCACAATCTTCATATTTTTAGATATACTGTCAATAGGTTTTTTTCCAATATAATTTCTGCCTGGTTTGATCCTAATTAAGCACCTAAGGTGCACTTTCCAGGTTATGACAAGAGGAAAATTCCCTTTGATCAATATTTTTTCTCTGCCTATTTTATTCTTGTCTTCAATTGCCAGATTTACTCTGAAATTCAAACAAGCCTCCAGCAACATACCACAACTTGGCGTAGTTAATGCACAGCTACATCCTTTGTGGTTTTCAAGAAAGAGAAGACTGTCGTGAATTAGGACTTACCTGGTTGCGGCACCGACAGCAGGCGTCTCTGCTTTTATGAATTATTTAGACTGTTGCATTTACAAAAGAACTGCAAGGATCTACATAATGACAAACAAAAAAGCATATTTGACCTTTTAACATGTAATAAGTTAAAGTACATCTGCAAGGATGAAAGACACATAAGCTATCTCATGCTGTTAGAAGAAGCTATAATATTTACAGTAAGTGATGCTCACTCTTGCGGTGTTCACCAGTCCTTGTATATAACTGTGCTGGAGCTTTCATTCTTCTTTACAGAAACCAAGGGTTTTCCTGGGATCATTTAAATAACAGCCAACAGCTCATCTTGCTTTAAATAATGCCTTTTCCCTATGTGCATTACACACCTAAAAGAGTTTAAGGCATTTGACTTTATAATTTAGACGCTAACCTCCTTGTCTTTATCACCTGCTTCAGTCAAAGGAAAGACTACCAAAATTCGAAGAGGCAGCCACTCCAGCCTGCCAGGGATTGGTCTGTAGGCATCAGCTCTCGTCAGCCCAGAAGCTGAAGAGTAATAGACTGAAACTGCAGAAAAGAAAATTCAAGGGAGATATTAGGAAAAAACTTTCTAATTGTAAGAACAGTGAATCACAGAGACAGAGAGCTGTAAAGTCTTCACGTGTCTTTAACAGGTCAGAAAGGTGTCTGTCAGGATGACACAAGTAAAATAAATGCTTCCCTGGGGCTGGTAACATCCTGAGGTCTGTTCATGCTGGAAGGTTCCATGATTTTTGTTATAAAGATCAAGCTTACCCAAACTACATCCATGTAGGAATTCAGACAGGAATTTTGCAACCATTTGGTTCGTTCCAGGTTGTAGATAAACTCTTTAATGACCCTGAAGAGTAAGTTCTTGAGTCCCTCTGGTGTTTAGTAAAGCCTCAGCTATAAGTGTCTTCCTATTTGTATTGGTACTTTGCTTCGTTAGTTTGGTTCAGTTGCAGGGTAGGCAATCCTCTTCACTTGGAGCAATCCACCCACTAACAAAATTCAAGGGAGATAAAATTTGCTTGAGAAATGAAGCTGTTTTGCAGTTCACCTTCATTGTTATCTGACATTCAGGTTGAGGTTTGCTTTAATAGGAAGGAGATCATCCACCAGATCCGGCACTGCAGACTGTTTCTCATCACGTAGTCCAATATAATAAGCATTGGAGAGCCCCTATTGCGAGCAAGTATTTAAAGATTAACATTAAAGGAAGAATAAACCTTTCCAATCAATTGTGAAAGTAAAATCAGCAGTGAAGCAAAAACAGAAATTGAAGCACAGCTAGAAGAAAATTTAAAACCGCTACCCCAAAACACCTGTTTTAATTAAACGTTAGCTGGGAATATGTGAATTAAAATAGGAATGACATTTGAATTAATAAAAGAGCAGCAAAATGATTCAGGATTTTTTTTCTTTGAATGATGGTATAATTTACTGAGATTCAAGGCATGTTTACTGTCCAGCTTTACGTGGACACTTCGTGAGAACAGCTCTGTCTGTAGCTATGGTTAATGCAGCACCTTTTGTGAGCTGACTTACTTCGTCCATCCAGAGTGTCTAACCAAGCTACCAGCCACCTGTATGGTTTGGGTTGTAAAAAAAGAATGCATAGAATTTTCTATAGGCTGTGAACAAATGTACAAAATTAATTGCAAGAATCTCTCTGCATCTAGAAAGCCAAAAGAAGATGCTGAGGTGTGTATGGTAGTCAGGAAAGAAAAGGAATCTCAAAATGTGTCCAAAACATTTCTGTGCTAGGGAATTTTTCCAACCTTCCTTTGGTTCCAAACAGATGTACAAATTGAACAACACCACAAAGCCCCACAAAACAGCAAGATACAGCGAGATTAAATATAATGTAAGAGCTATATAAAATGATTAGAAAAAGTAAAATTAAAGATAGGGCCTTAAAATCAGAGAATCAAGTTTATGTCAACCATATCTTTCCAGATTTTTAAGGCCATTTTTCTATGAGCTAAACATTTTACTAGAGAAGTGTTGCAAAGTATGAAACTGAGCCACAAGTACTATATCTCACATATGCTCTTGTTGGACTGAATTCGTTTATATTGCCATCGCACCCGAGATCTTTGGCTGCAAGGTGATAAACACAGACTTAATATTTTGAATAAATACAGACTTAATATTTTTGTCCACGTATTCGTTAATGTAAAGTTAAGTGCCATTCACTGATATGTCATGTAAGAATAATGTAGCTCTTCTGGAACCACTTATCAGTTAATATTTCTACCTCTTCCCTCACGATCCCTTCACAAAGCTTTGAAACTACAGACCCCCTCTAAGAAGGAGACTCCAGCTCACCAGCTCCAGCACACACGCAGTGCTCAGTTTTGAAAGCCTACTTTTACCGTGCTGTATCGTTGCCTAGCTCCTTCAGTCTGTTTTCTGAATACACAGCAGGGTTTTTAAGCACCAGTTTTTTCTTTTTTCCATACTTTGCTCCACTGGTACCACAAACTCATTTTTCTAAATGGATGTATTGGCTCCTGAGTGCCCCCCTGGGCAAGACTATGTTTTAGCAGCACTGCAAGAGAAGAAATGCAGCCTTATACTCATTAAAAGTCTGTTGATGGTCTCAGACTCTCCTGCTATTGAAGATTCACCAGTTTCTTTTTCCATGAGAATGTATTTGAATGCAGTATTTTGAAAGTAGAGCAATAGGTACCAATTATATCCTAGTAAAGTCTGTGTCTGCATACAAAATTTCTGTTGTGAATTTACTGGTATATTGCCAGAATTTGCAGATATTAACTATAAATTCTGACACAGTGACAAAAACATGTTTTTGCGGTGTGTTGGAGCCTCAGAGGAAAGCACACCCTGCTCCGCAGAGCTGCATTGATACAGGAGAGCTTGGCAACCAGCATTTAAAAAGAAAAAACCCAAACCACAAAATATCAAGGGATTTATTTTTAGGGCTGGCAACCACTATTGTAATGTGTCACACCAAAAAAAGCTGGCCAGCTTGGACTCCCTCTGCTCTGTCTGTTTAGGTGCCTGGAGCTGCAGCTTTCGCTCCGGTTCCCCAGTTTCTATGCTGATGATGTGAAAAAGCGTTAATGGTAAAATCTGGGAACATTTTCAGGCTTACATCAGCTCCTTCAAATGTGGATCAAGAGCCTCTGGTCTTGTGTAATTTTTAAGAATAATCGAGTACAAGCAGCAAAAGCACATAAATGATATAAACAGTTGAAAGTCAGGGGACTTAAGGCTTCCAAATACTTCTGAACACAGACGTGAGCTGGTATATTAAGTCACACAGGCACTTTTAAAAAACTTGTTAGTCATCTTGTTCTTGTACAAAGATGTCCTTGGTATTCTGCTGCCTTAAGATCAACCACCAATATCCTACCGCTTTCCATGAGGCATGGTTTCCCCCGCACTTGCAGCTCAGCCACCACCTGCAGAGAAGTGCTGTAAAACACCAAAGAGAAAACTCACAGAGGTAATAAACTGGTACGAGAAAATACCTGGGGTGGGTGTGCAATACACCAGAACACATCTATCAAAATAATAACAGGACACAAGTCAATAAATAAGCTCTGATCTATAATACAATTCCCAACTTCCAAATGTAAAGATGTGTGAAATGAATTGCCTGGAGGAACAGGTTATGGGGAGTGGAGGAAGTGTCGATTCGTACCATATAACAAGAGAGAACCTTCATTTATTCACTATACGAGACATATGGAGCCTGCAGCCAGCAGATTTGAACTCAAAAAGGAGGGTATGAAACTTAGAAAATAGCAGTGTAATGGAAGGTGTTGGGTGACATGAAATCACTCTGTTAGAGAGCAACTAAAGAAAAAAAAAATTAATTCAGGTTTAATATTAAATGAAGGCTAGAGAAGTTGGAAAGGGTAAATTCAGCCAAAAAGTTTCCAAGGAAGGGGCAGTGTGTGGCCTGGTGGAAAGCAAGGAGAGCAAGTCCATGCTGGTGCTGTTTCTACATTCTTCAAACAGGAAAAAAACTGGAAGCAAGCCTGAAGCAAAGCAAGAAAAATACTATATACAAGAAACAAAGCAAAAAACCTCCACATTTAGTTCATTTCAGCGTCACAGAGAATTTGCCCTAAAGAGCAAAATGCCTGTGCCTGTTAAAGCAATACCAGAGGGTAAAGCAATAGTAACTAAGAAACAAAACAATAACTGTACTAAAGCGACAGTAGAGACAGCTCATCCTCAGCCAAAGGAGAAGGAGATCCACTTTCCTTATGTTACCATCTCTGCAGCTCCACGGGTTCAAGTGGATTATTTTCAGTTTAGAGTGCACTGATGAGGGCAGATTTGCAAGGACAGCGAGGCTGGACAACAAGGAAGACATTACAGCAGAGAAGGAGACCGCTTGGTTTCCCCCCAACCACTGTGGTCTTGGGTGCTCTCCCAGGCACATATCCTTCACACGCCAAATATTGCGTGTCTATCCCTTTCAGTATCTGTGATGGGAACTTTTTCATAAATTGTAGCAGTCCCACCTGACATCCACGAGCTGGAGAATCTGTCCTTGGCCAGTTTTCTAGGCAACTTTTGGGAGAAGGTCATAATTGGAAAGCCAAGTACATTGCCCAGAGAAAAAAAGGAGGTTAGTTATGGCATTTCAAAGAGAAATATTCAAAGCTCCTGCATATGAAAAATTAATAAGCTGACCAAACATTTGAAAGCTGAATAAATAACATTTCCCTAGCAAAAATAAAGCTGAATGATCCGAAACAAAATAAGGGTGTCCGTCCAGCAAGGAGAAGGAAAAGATAAGCTGTTTTCCTATCTAAACTTCCCCAGCTTTCATTAGAGGTCACACAGTTCAAACAGGATTGAGTTCAAAAAAGACTTCAGCATTTGAGCCCAACCTTGATCACAGCACATTTTCTTGGAAAACAGAAAGTAGGAAATTATCACTTGAATTCCAAGATAAGGTGACACATTAGAAAGCACAGGCCTTGTCCTGCACCCTGGTGCATGAGCTTTGTATTGTTTCCCTGTACCCTCTGGACAGCACCGCTCTCCACCCACTCCAGCTGTGCAGGCAGCTTGTCCTTTCCAGCCACCTCCGTAATATTCTGAGTCGCAACAAAAATATACGTGATTCCCACCCGTCAATGGGAAATTTCACCCATCCCTTATGAAATTGGCCCAGCTGCTACCTGCACCTCGACCCATCCCTTATGAAATTGGCCCAGCTGCACCTCACAGCAATCTCCCATTTTCTTGCTCACTCTTGAGCAAGTCCCGTAACTCTCCAAGGGAAGGAGGTCTCCCCCTCCTGCCATAAGGTCCCTCCTGACCTCTGCTTTAATGCAGATGAAACGAACCAAACCGATACTCTGTGCTACAGTTATGTTAACTGTCAAGTGGTTTTCCACATAGGAAGGAAGTAAAATGCTCAGAGGGGATGGAGAGATGCATCCCACGTAGAGCGATTCAGGCAGCTGCAAGTCCTGCCTTTGTGCTTGATCGTGCAGCAACTTTGGAGTTATTTATTCAAATTATTCTTTTGATTTGAATTACAATTGAATCTTTCAAATAACTGAGCTCAACCTGCGCTTCAAAGGCTTGAACGTTCATACAGAGTCAGGCCTGTCTATAAAAGCAGTGAATTGAATATTCTTATTAGGTTCTTGGGATGCTTTTTTCTCCTGAGTTCAAACAGTGGCAACTTATTATGCGGCAGCTTCTCTCCTGAGCCACTGGAAGAATCAGCCTTTTGTCAGTACACGGTACCACCGACACGCTCATTTTCCCCACAAAACTCCCTCGTTTCAAAATATCAGCTTGACTCACAACTGCATGCTAGATCTGGAAACTGCTTGTATGGCGAGGGTAATGAATATACAATATACGCACAATAACAAACAACTGATGAGTCATTCCCAAATTTGTCATACATTAACTTCACAGCTGGTCTCCACTGGGGAACAGAAAGGTGGTGCTTTAAAAGAGCTTTAGAAAAACTCAGGGGACACGCTGAACTTTCAGCTTGTTCACCAAAAGGTATAATTTGGCAATATCAACAATGTTCAGAAAACATCAGGTTAATGCATTTAATTTCTCAAGGTTTTCTTTGCCATAGTCAGAAAATTTACAGTCCTACCCAGCCTTGCAAATAAAATAGTAGCTTAAATATGCTTATATAAAGCTGCCTGCAAAATTACCACAAAAATTGAATAAGCCTACAGAAGATACTTTCTCAGCTTTACTGTGATGTTTGATAGTAATAGCACAACCTAATTTTCTTATTCTTCCATATAAAAAAACTCTTCAGCCTTAGCAAGCTGGCAAGTTGAAACCACTAAGACTGAAATACAGCCTGACAGACTGAATTCCCATACAAGCACCAGGCTCTGATAAAAATCAGAATATCCCCATAATTTTGGGTGACAGTATTTTGGTTTAATCCTCGCTTCCTCCATTGCCTGCGTGTCTGAGTATGCATGCACACAAGCGATAATGACAGCATATTACCATCGCTTCATCTTTAGCCCCTTATCCTAAAGAAATAATGTTAACGTAAACACATAGTATAGAAAACTGACCCATTTATTTTCCTCACCAAATTTTGAGCTCAGTGCTCAGCTTCAACAAAATCTGTCCAAACAGTGGCAGTCTTCAAGGTATCAGTTGCCAGACATGTGGCAACAGGGAGCTGGCCTCTCCCTGGGGCTGCAGGCAGCTCATAAATGCACTGGGAGTCAGAAATCCTGTTATTTACACGACTATTTGTCAGGTTAGTTTGGTTGGGGATGTTTGCAACTATTTCTGCTTTCCACTAAAAAGATTTTTTAACAAAGTAACAACACTATTTGGCCCGTGTTTCCACGGTGTAAACACAAAACCTGAAAGGAAAGCTTTCCCTTGCCCTAAACACAGAGAACCAATAATGGCAATTAGTTAAAATTAGAGTTAATGTGTTTATTGTTGCTGCATATTTTTGCACGGCAACTCACCCATTGCAGCTGGGCCTGATGTTTACCTACGGGTGCACCGGCCATCAGTGTGCTCAAACCCACAAAAACTTCCTAGCGATGCTCCTGTGACTGAGCTCGTGCAGGTTGTCTCAGATGGCCTGGTGAAAACCACACCCATGCCTTCCATCACAGCATTTTCAACTTGCAAGCTAGTGTCGAACAACACGATACAGACTGTTCTTCCCCAAATCTTATTCATACCACGTGGCTTCTACCCGTGCAAAGACTTGCTCCCCACCACCTGAGGAAACAGGCCAGGCACTGCCTATCGGACCGTGCTTTGAGGCACAAGAACAGGTCTCAGTCCTTCTTCTGCAGGTCCGTTTTCACCCAGTGGAGCTGCTGCTATCGCTCCCTCACAGACTTTGTTTATTTTGTGTCCTAGGATTAAAATAGCTTCATAGAAATAAAGGCTCTTTTTCTGGAACAATTCAAATTAAGATCTATGTTGGAGCATGTAATTATCCTACATGTGTCTGAAATCAAGGAGAGTCAGTCAGATGCCTATCTGTAACGGTACGTTATTTTCACAGCATATAATTTTCAGATCACACACATCAGTATTATAACTGGGTTATGGAAGCAGTGTGTATCTTTATTTACATACACTTCTTTTAACTCAGTGAAGTGCTATAATTTCCCTTCTCCTTAGTAAATATTTTTCTCTCAAAAGCTGCCTCACATTATAATGACTGTATGGCTGCATTTTGTGTTTGAGATGGACGGCCCACGGCTGTGAAAGCCCTGCTTGCTACAGAGATGATTTCGTTTGGTAAATTAATTCTAATTGCAGGCGTATTTCCTGTGAAGTTTGTTGGATGGAAAGCTTGGTAGATTGAAATCATTTTGTGATTTTAATGAGAAAACATTCCAAACATAAACATTCACAATTCCCAGAAATATAATGAGATTTCCTACTTAAAAAAAAAAGGGAAAAAAAAAGGATAAAAACACAAGACTTGCAAAACAGTAATACATACTGTTTTCAGGACCACACTGTTTCAAGACCCAGTAAAGTTTTGTTTCATATTGATTTGTATCTTGTGGTGTATTGACAGAGATATCAGTGGAGCCTTTTCCCCAGCTACATTGATCAAGCTTGCCAAAATAGGATTTTTGGTGTCTAGTAAAAATCCTTACTGGAGTTGTGTATTTGGGTTGGACTTTTCTAGCAGGTTACTTACTTCCATCTGCTTAGTTTCATGAAATTTGTATCAACATAATCATTTGTGAGACTTCTGCTCTTCTTCCTTGTAAACTTTGGTTCAAACCGGCCAATAAGTTTAAAAGTTATAAACCTATGGAGGAGCAGGAGAGAGGCAAAAAGAGTTTTCTTTAGAGACAAGGTGACTAAGATAAATGCACGCTATGACTTCTTTGTCCGCTGGGTTCAGGGTCGTTAGAAAGCACTCAGGTCATGTTATCAATTTGTTTTCAACATGGAGACTTGGTTTTTTTCCTTGTGAAAAATGCCACCTTAGATTCAAAAGCCTTCGGAGCATGATTTCAAGGAAAACACACAAGAAGCCACAAAATGTTTGAGCTCATTACTAACACTAAAATGGGTGTTACATAGGTAGCATTTGTGCATACCTAATATAGTAGCCACAAGCTTGCTCAGCTAAGAGGTAACTTTTATTTCTGGTTTTGTTCATGTCCTAGTGCTATGGAGTCTGAGACTGTTAATGTCAGCATCAGCTGAAATCACGTGCAGTTTTGGTACAATGAATAGTCATTTATTGGGAACTGGTTTAAAACAAAACTGCCAAGAAAGCAAAATAATACAAAAAAGGACAAAAAGTAAAGATGAGCAGGACGTGATTTTTTTTTTTTTTCTTGGCAAACCAGCTATACTGAGATTTCTGTGTGATTGACTTTAAATATAGAGGGGTTTATAGGCTTGTCTTCATGTTTTCATTCCAGCACCTATGAAAACCACATGTGCAAAGGAAAATATAATAAATATGAAGTTGGGGTTTCTTTTACTGAGTACCAGAATGATGCATTAGTCGCAATACCAGATGAATCCATTATGGAAGATTTCCTCACTATTTTTTGTTTTTTTCAACTGTTCTGCTGATATTTTCATTGAAGTTTGCCCCTGACTTTTCTGCAATATGTTCCTTGCCTAAGGAGCTTTTGGCTCACAGAGTTTTGTAGACTGACCTTACTGCTGCCCTTGCCATAACGTGCGTCTCTCTCAGAGGAGCCCATTGCTCTGATAATGCCATTAAGTAGATCTCTGGGCTCAGTAAATGCATCTCTCTTGCAGTGGGGCAACCCCGCGGAAACTCTGTCTAAACAAAGTCTTCAAGATTCAACCTATGCAGAGCATCTACCCGTTCACAAACGCAACTGTTTCCTTTCAAGAAATAATGACTAATAATAATAAAGTGAATCCGTGATCTCTGCTGGACTTCAGGCAACATTATCTTCGAGAAACAACATATTTTGGCAAGTCGTCTGGTTTGGGAAGAATAAAGGTACTTCAAATCATGTCACAGAAGTGTGCCTATAGCACCAAGTCCCATGTTGAAAATAAAAGCAAAAGACTCTTTTGAGTAGTCTAAACACCTCTACCAATGTTCTTAAACAAAGACTTGGATTTGTCTTTCAATTTCATGTGGCTTTTCACTTAGAAATGTCCATTTTCTTTTATTTTCAAAAAATGTTCTCGCAATCAAACCGAGACCTTCCGTTTTGGTTTGTCTTGAAGCTATATTTGAAAATTTTTGAAATTATTATTATGACATTCATAACTGCCAGTGAGCTGAAAAATAAGTTTCTAAACAGTTCTGGTTCACTTATTGTTATTCTGCAAATCTGGCTATTACAGACGTTTCAGAATTTTCCGCTGGGAGTCTCTGATCACCAGAATGAAATGATCAATTGCTCTAATTTAGCTTTTAAACTGAAATGAATCAGATTCTCTATGATGTCCTTGTTCATGGGTTTTCAAAACCCAGCCTCTTAGAAGTGGGGGGGAAAGGTACTTATTATAAGAGGTGGCCGCAACAGAGCAGGCCAATTTCCTGCTATTTAACATCACAATAGTGGAGTCACCGCTAATAACAAATTCAATTTATAAATCCATTAAAACAACAAAACAGCCCGATTTGCTATATAAAAAGTAACGGTTTTGTCCTAGGAGAAAAGATGTTAGTTTCAACAAGGCAGGGAAGAGAGTCGCTCTTGTGATTACTGTCCTTTTTGCCCCCTCTGCTTATACAATACACAAGGAAATGTTCTTACTTCCAGCAGCTTTCCGGGGCCAGTTTCTGCCCTCAGCTGTTCTCATGAAAACCTGCTTAAAACAAGAATTGAACCAACATCTAATTGAGGGCAGAAGCTGACCCAGATGTGTTCAAGCAAAAAGACTCAGGGGCTTGGCAGGAATTCAAGCAAAAATGGGAATGAGAAGCAGCAAAGGAGGGACCCCATGTTGCCATGGGCTTTGCGCTCCCCGCTTGCCTTGCCCAAACCCGGAGGGGTTTTGCCCTATCCGAGCTGCCAATGCCACAGGCTGCAACCAGTGCTGGATGCACACCGCTCCTGCAGGTATCTCCTCACCAGATTTTATCTGTGGTGCATAAAATTGTAGTCCCCATAGGTAGGGCACGTAAATGCTTCTGTAATGCTGATAGTGGTACTAATAGTACAACTGTTCAGAGTCAATTACGGTTATAGATTTTGACTGCAGAGATTCTCTATTCAAAACATCACAGTAAAGATTTTTGAAGGCAAATATCAAAAACCTAGATCAATTTACATGCCTTTCAGCAGAAATCTTTGAGCCTTGCAAACCAAATTACAGGAATGAATGATGCAGACATTTGATAGGGTAATTATTCTTAATTAGATTTTGACACAATCTTTGGGAGACAGGCATTTGAGTCATATGAAGAGATGTTCTCATATCAAAATTCACAAAAATGACAAAGTTACTGTGTTGAAAAGCCAAATACAGGAGTGTAGTGCTGAGAGAGATGATTCCACACAAGCAAGAGGTAAGGAGTCCTGAAGCCACCTCAGCTCTTTCCATCCCTGGGAAGCCTCTTCTGGCCCCCAAAGTGTGCGTGTCCAGTGCACCAGCAGTGCTGTCTTGCAGACTCCTTCTTCCATCCCCTCTGCTAAACACCCTACGGATATTTCAAAGTCACATTCCCATTTTTCTCACAATTCTGTTACCTGCTATATGCCCTCCTCATCACGGTTTTTCTGTCAGTCTGTACCTTACCCCACCTTAAAAATGGCCTATTTCCTGGACACCTGCAATAAACCAACCCAAGCACTCGATAAACAAGGATGAAAAGAAGAAATGAGCTCCCTAGTTATTCCAGGTGGGTGCCATGTCTTGTGCTGCCTGTCCCACAGACTGTAAGCTGTCTGCAAGAAGGGTCATTTCCACCTTTTCTTATAAACAGTAGAGAAAATACCGTTAACATGTAACAAAAAGCCAGCAGGTACTCATTTCCTAGACCTGGACTGGACAGAGACGGGGAAAAACAGAGGAGGAAAAGGTAGATTTTAGTCAGAAAATGAGAAGTTAGAGAAAAGGTTCGAGCTTTCCTTCATCCCTGCCTGATGGTGAGGAGGAATTTACCACTTTTTCTTCCACTAAATAGAACCATAATTTTACGGAAACTAAAAATAGATTTGACCTGTTCTTCGCTCTTTATGACTGCATATTCTAACTTCCAGTTTCCTTCCTTTATGCCTTTTGCTTGAACAAATTGCACAGAGTGGTTGGTTTAATGTGTAGTATAGAGATGTTTTCCCTTCTTCATGAAGATCCCTCCCCAGGGAATACAGCCTCCTCATCTATTGCTTTTTTGGCTTTGAATAGCTGAGAGCCACATTAGCATCCCCTTGACTGGAGCATGGACTGGGGCGTCGCTCTGCCGGTTCTCACTTTCTTTCATCTGTCTCCTGAACAGCCTTTGGTAATCCTTCTATTTGAAACTTCCTTTTCCAGTGGTTGAATTTCCCTTTAACTCATTTACACTCTCTGAGGAAGATTAGCACTGAGGAATCAGCCACATTTGCTCTTTCTCTCTCTTTTCTTGTCTCCCTTTAGCACTCCTGAGTCTTAAATACATGTCACTGTTTTTTTACTTCTGAGTATCCCAGTGGTGTCCATCAGCTTCCTCCCACTTTCTGCACTAAGGAGCTGATGGGTATCTCATAAAACAGCACTTGTGCCATGTTTTTTATTCCAATAAGTGTGCTTTGACCAGACGAGAAGCACCAAATTGTAACCCCACGGTAAAGGCAGCTCTAATTGAAAGGCTCCTTCATGTTGGAGGAGACCTGCAGGCAAAAGCACAGGTCCAAAGCTGGGTTCCCCCCAGATCTGAAAGCAATAGAGCTGTATGTTTGGAAGCCAGTTAAGTCAATAATGTGCGATTGCTTACTCTTCCTTCATTTAATGAGGATATATATGTGTGTGTGTGTATATATATGTATTTGTTACCTAATAATTCTCTAATGACTCCTGTGAGAGGCAAGGGCACCAAAAGGATAGGATATATATGTGTGTGTGTGTATATATATGTATTTGTTACCTAATAATTCTCTAATGACTGAGAGGCAAAGCAATAGAGCTGTATGTTTGGAAGCCAGTTAAGTCAATAATGTGCGATTGCTTACTCTTCCTTCATTTAATGAGGATATATATGTGTGTGTGTGTATATATATGTATTTGTTACCTAATAATTCTCTAATGACTCCTGTGAGAGGCAAGGGCACCAAACACACAGAAATAGGAAAGAGAAAAGCAGGTCCCTTTGCTCTGCACTTGGTACAGAACAGAGCACCAAAACTGAAATATTTGGAAAGCTAGACCTTCACCAAACCCGCCCCGCCAAGGCCTCCTCTTGTTTCAGACCAGAGATGGCTGCTTTCCTGAACCATCTTCAGGCCTCTACCACGCAGCAGGTGCAAATACCCTGCTTGTAGGAAGCATCTGGAAAATAAAATATGATCTATGCACATACACTGAAACCTTGAAATAAATGAGCCAGTAATCTTTCCACATCCTGCAGTGAAATAGGAGAAATTTTATCTCCTGTGATTAAATTAGTGCTTGGCCTGCAAAAAAGTTGTAGCGTATGATTTCCCTGGATTACTTCTGTGTAAAACACTTTTCTTATTTTCTCTCTAATTCCTCAGTTGCAACTAGACTCCCATTTTGGGAGATGACCATTTACTCTTACACATTTCGCCCTGCAGATTACATCATCTCCAAGAGTTTTTAATTCCTTGCAGCTCTCACTTGTATTTTTGTTTTCTAATACATTTTGCTGCTGCTACCCTAACATATTAGGAACCAAATTATCAAAGGTAAGTAGCAACGGGGACAGATTCAGGTGTGTATATTTGCTCAGATTTCCTCATTTTACAGCAGGAGGTCCAGTAGATACACACATACATTTTTCAAGAGATCGATAATCCTATTTTTGTTTGCTTGCAGCCTCAGTGCAGTATTTCCATCTTATTCCCATAGCATATAAAAGGCTCAATTCTTATTTAGCTACCACCGAGCAACAGGTGAATGTTTATGCACAGGCTTCAAGGATGTTTGAAATAAGACAAAACAAACTCTTCTCTGACAGCAAACATGGAAACAATAAATTGTCTTAACACAGACCAGTGGTCATGGCCAGTGGAAAATAATGAGCATCCCTGTCTGATTTTGAGGGATTCCCTAGGGATGCTATGTAGCCAGCAAACGCTTTTTTGTCTAACCAAGAAAAATCAAGCTGCAGCCCTGTCAGACTTTCTTGTAGAATAAATGAGACAGAAATACTGAAATAGCAATTATCAGTAGACCCATGAATTATTTAAAAAGCTGAATGTTGGCAGGTCCCCCATTCACTGAAGTGGACTGTTTTGAATGCGCTAACTACCATAGCTGCTCCTGCATGTAACACATAGGATGAGCATCTCGACAGAGTCAGCCTAAACTGCACCCTACGCTGCTGCAAATGCAACCTGTCCCCCGAATCAAATGTACCCAATAACTGTAGCTGAAAATCTGGCTCATCGTATTTAATGGGATTACACATCTGTGACTGAGAAGTCTCCCTGCTGTCCACCAGTGCTAGCCAAGAAAAATGACAGATTCAATGGAGAGCTAGAAAAATTAAGACTAATTATTGGGTCTGACCTTTGAAAGTCTGAAATGAAATTGCCCAGTTTAGCACCAGACTGTCAGAAAGGGGCATAATTTAGCCCTTTCTGACCCATGGGTAAATCTACTGGAATAATGGCAAGCTCTTTAAAAGACATTAGCTTGAGAGCAGAGCAGTATCTTGAGTGAATGGGGCTTGGAAGGAGCTTCATGCTCCTCGTTTATAAAGACCGTTACAGAGCCAGTCCCTTTAGCTGAGAGCAGCACTGAAGCAGGGGCAATGCAAGCCTGAACAGGATACCTGCCAGCACAAGCCTGCCCCAGAAACAACACACTCTTCTTACAAAGCTTAGTCACTGCTTTATTCTAATGAGTTTCAGACACAAAAAAACCCCACCCAAAACCCACAATGTTTTCCACCTTTGTCATCATGAAAAAGGAGATTCCGGGTGCAACGGATTCAGTTAATAAATTGGTATAGGACTTTCAACATGATATAGGATAAGCGTGGGTGCAACGACACATTTAGGCACGAGCTTTGCCTCATTTCTACATCCCAAAACTTAGTGCTATATCTTCCTGACTGTGCTGGCAAAACCCTGGCATGGCACAGGATGCCAGCAGCTGCTTTTTGCTGCACGATTGGCAGTTTAAAGGTGTAAAGCGCTATTTCTGCCCTAACCTGATTTGGGGCTGGGATGAATTACAGAACTTTTACAGATAGATATTCAACAGTGCAGGCTGACAACATTTGATCTTGCACAATTCTATAGCAGAAACTAATGAGAAATTTAAGAAAGAAGATGAAAAAGAAGAAAGGGGAGGAGATAAAAGAGAGAAACGTATTGTTTCTAAAAAACCCCCAACAAACAAACAACAAACAATAAGCAAAAGAACTAGAAAGTAAAAGAAAACATTTTTCTGAAATCCTTCGGCTCTTTTGTTCCCAAGGTGTACGGCTGGTGTTTGTGTCTCCCCTGAGTTTCCTTACCCTTCTCACTAACTCTGCATTATCAATGCCTCTAACTGCAAAGAGCAAAAAACCAGAGTACATTAAATCTGATTTCTCCTTTTAGTCCATTTTCCTGGTATGCCTTTGCAGACTGTATTATTTCCCATTAAACAATTTTATATTCAACACTTCGGGAGACATTTCCTTCAGTAACAGTTTTGTTTGTCACTCTAAGATGCAGCTGCTGACTTTAAAGCAGAGGGGATTTTAACAGCAGTCAGCAGAAATGTCACTAGGTATAAGTAACTCTTCCATAATAAATACAGAAAAGTCTATTTAATTGGCATAGCTCTGGTAGAATCGGAGAGGTGGCAGCTAAGGGCTGTCCTCTCTGTGTAATACAGGGACAGAAGAACATGTGGCAGCCAGTGGGAAGTGAAGGGAGGCTGTAAAGTACATGTCACATTGTTAATCTGTTACCCTATTGCACCTGTTACAGAGATGGGGAGTAAAGGGCTTTATTGAGTTATTTTTCTTGTATGTCCTGAAGCCATTGTTGACCAGGGAAGAGAAAGAGGCCATGAAGTCTTTCGGGTACATTTCTTATGGTTAAAAGCTCAAGTTAATGATGTCAAATAATAATACATCAATAACTTCTGCAATTGCATCACTAATACTCTTGGCTGAACCTCTTTTGCCTTTAGTAACCTTCTCTCAGGCTGACTTTGAGATGCAAAATGCTGCACAGTTTTGGGTCCCTGAGGACCAGAATGGTAACAATATTGTAGAAAGGAGAGCGGGAAGACATCCTACAAGGTCAGTAACTCCCTTCCCTTCCCCAAGGCAGAATCAGCTCTGCTAAATCAATCCTGACATTATTCGTCTAAAGTGTTCTGAAAAACCAAACAGCACTCCTTAAATTTTCACTGCCAGGGTCTGACCTTTAATACCTCTCCTGCGAATAACTTTTTCCCTACCACTCACTGTGTGCAGCCTTAGCGTTAGCTGAGCAGGATAGCAGTGGACCCCCTTGCAGCAGTAATTTTCAGGTGTTTGAGACTTCAAAGCAGGGTAACCACATGGTTCCTCTAAATACAGGCTTCCAAACGAGGCTAGACATTTAGGACTTATAATTTGCATTCTGTAATTTTCTTTCAGTACTCTCACAATGATTTTATCATTTCTCTGCTAAACAAGGAAATGCTTAATCCTCGTGTTAACCTTCTTTTGATGCTCCGGGATTCTCATTTATTTTGGTCCCTCACTGCTTAAAGGCAACAGTGAAAAAAGCTCCATAGAATACTCTTAATGCAAGGCTAATGAATTTAAACCAGCCTCCATCCTACAAATGCAATATAAACCATAGGATTCACGTAAAATACCACCAGGCATATTCATACCAACAAATGGGTTTGCTTCGTGCAACACTTTCACACTACAACAAAATGTGTTCACATTAAAAAGCTGAAGGCAGGGGCTGACGCGCTAGAGCTGGAGACTGAGAAGAGTATGTGCCAACCTCTCCCCTTTCCCACTTCTTGGTTTTCCTATCACAGCTACTAACTTGATTTGGAAAGAACTGAAAAACTCACCACACCAAAGCAGTGGCTCCTACCGGTGGCTGCACACATGGAAGGTTTTCGGAGATCCTTAAATCCCAAGAAGACTTAAAGTGATAGTAAAAACAAACAGAGAGAAACATTCAAGTAAAGTTGTATTTTTCCATTGCTGCGTTATGGCAGTAATAACTATATGTCTTCAAGGCTGCTAAAATAACAGCACTGCTTTTTCTTGAAAAAGAGTGGTGTTGAAGTTTAATTTAAAATCACCCGAAACATACTCTGTTAGAGGTGATAAGAAGGTTAAAAAGTTAAAGCAGTAAGAAAAAAGCTGATGAAAAATGGAAAATTTGACCAGCTGTTGATAAAACAAATCAGTCATGGTATATCCATGGACCGAGGAGAAATCTTGTGTGCTTTTGAGAGAAATCATAATGTTTAAACATTCGTGGACCATTTCAATGCTTTCCATTGCCCCTTTTCAAAGTGACTGAATCGATGCCTGCCACAGAACAGGGTCAAATACGTTCCTTTGGTCAACAGCAGGCAAAAGCAAGTACCAAACAGATTTTTGCTCCCAAGTGCTTACGCATTAAGCTCTTTGGTCACTTGGACATTCACAAATATGTCATCCCACTCTTCTGTAACAATATCTGTTAAATTATCCCGCCTGTCCCTGTAAAGGAGTGAGCTTGGACAGAGGCCAGCCACCCAGCTGAGAGCTCTCCTGGCCAAGTCCGTCAAGTAAATTGATTTTCCTTCAAGGCCTTTGGGCCCCTTTGAGCAAAAAGAAGCCATATTTCATCTCCTTTTTGCTCAAAGGTCGTGGAGCAAAAATCTCAAATCTGGACTAGAGGACACAAAGTGCCACCCAGGAATCACTGGTCACCTACAAAACTTTTGGATGTGGCCTAAGTTTGGGCCATCTTGACAGCACAAGCCACTCACCCAGGCAGTTGCACTGTCCTCTGCAGCTGTGGTGGGCCGTGGTAAGTTGTCCAGTCACTCAGGGGACCAGAGTTGTCAATTGAAGTCCAGAAAACCTTCCGTTCCTCAAAAATACAGCCAAAATCCAAAGTGCGGCATATTGCATGGCAGCAAGTCAGGAGCGAGGTGAATCCCCATGTATATGTCTCCTCATGCTGAAGATGAGCTTTGCTATACAGCCCCCATGCCTGTTGTCCCAGCTGCTATCGAGCCCACTGTAAGCAGCATTTTGGGAATGTCTAGGACACATCTTTGCTCCTGGAGCTGAAAGCTTGTGTAGACAGCAATGCTGTCTGGTACCAGTGGCAGCCGATGAAGGATCAGCTGTGAAGGATCTCACTGACTTCTGAGATACAAATGCATCCGTCTGTCTGCTTGTTCAGCGCAGATATTTTTAAGGTACTGTGTTTGGGTTTTTGTTTTGTGGTTTTTTTTTTCCTTTCCATCATACAGCTGTTCCTCGGTTCATAAACAGTTCTGGAAATCCATAAAAATTAGTAGACTTGTAAAAAAGTAAATTGAAGATATTTGTTGCACCAGAGTAAGCTATAACATATCACTCTGGTGCATCATTGTCTCAAGTGAAAATAACTAGGGAAGATTTATTGTGTACCCTCAAGAGTAGTGGAGGAAATAAAATCTGAAGCCAAAGATTTTCCACTGAAAATACCCACTTTTCTGCCTTTGTACAGGCAGCTCTTATGACTTCTAAGTTTTGCAAGAAGGGAAGCATAATAAGGACAACAGCTTTCATAACACTAGAGATGTCACGTTTCTGTTTTAAGGACATATTACACATCAGCACTTCCATACAATCTGTGGGGAGCTAATTAATGTAATTTCTTTCATGCAATGGCCATCAGTCCCATGTTTGCAGTCGCTCCTCGCCCTGGGCAGGGAGCAACTCCGTTCCCCAGGTCTTCAGCAAAATCCTCACCCCACCACAGCCCTTTGCTCAGCAGCACCAAACGGGTAAATAAGCAAACGAGAAGCAGCCTTGTAGCGATCCCATTATTTTTACCATTTCAAAAGGTGTTGTGTGCCTAGTCCTGGCACTGCTCAAACTTTGGAATAACCTTTTTAGTCCCGGTATTTCACATACAGCTCTTCTTAGCGATTGATTGCTGTGAAAAAAAGCTTCCTATAGTCTTAATGTCTTTTTAATGGAAGTCAATGCTAAACACATAACGTTTTAGCAGAAATATATCTACCATGTAAGAAAGGAAGAAAACTAACCTCTGCAAACTGTGGTTGAACTCTAAATGGTTTTGTTTAAAACCTAAACAGTTTTGTTTTAATTACAATTATTGCTGCCAATTTCATTAGGACAATCCCTCTGCCTTCCCTGACTTTCATCTAGATTTCCAGAAATGGAAGAAATAAATATATATTCCAATGAACCGCAGCATTTCTGTGAAGCTTTCTTCACTTTAAGCTGAGTTCTGCCTGAGAACTTCACTTTACCTCATTTACGCCAGAAAGGAGAATAAGCTATGATATAATTTGCTGCACTTTGAACACTGCCAAGCTTTGGATCCAAGATTTTGGTTTAGTCTATGCTGAAAACCAGCTGTGAAATCCAGGTTTGCATCTGGGCTTAAATGTAAATAATCTATAGGGAGAGAGAGGGGAAGGTCATTTCACCTCAGCGTTTTATCTTGAATTTCCTACCCCCTCAGCTGGAACAGCAACCTGCTAGGTGTGATCAAAATCTTGTTTGGAAGCACTCAGATAAGAAGAACACATCACTGTTTATGTTACAGACTTCAAATATGATAAAGTATATTGTGCCTTAACTCTCTATGGCTTAATATAAGCTCTAATATTTCCCTTACTGATTGTAAATCCAGGCCCTCCGATTTTGACTTGCCAGGGGTAGTTCAGAGTGCTCCAGGTCAAACAGTGTAATCGACCTCAGTAACACAGTTGCTCCTGAACTCCAGCAAGTGCCTCAACAGTGGCATTGGCAACGGCCGGGGAGGATTAGGGACCCATGCCTGGGCTCTGCCCTTGCACGAGTACTGGGGAGAGCTGGTCATGCTTTGCTCATGTGTAATTTAGTGCATCAGCTCCCCAGGACACACCCACTAAATACAGTCTCATACAGACACAGTATTTTCAGCTTTTCTATGTAAAAGCCAGGCTGATTCTTTACCCCTTCAAATTTACATGTCTGTCCACGGTGGGCATTGGGAAGAGGAGTAATTGTGAATGGTGAGGAATAAAGATCTTTTCCTCAACCACAGAAGGGAAAAATTCCAGCATAAAGGATGGACATAATGCTTCTGACAGCCAGCGAGCAAAAGTGCTTGCAAATAGCCCTGCTCGTCCTTTCTGTACAGGCACACAGCTCCACCCAGAAACTCTCCACTGGCCTTGGATGGGGAATGAATCAAACTTCTTCGAAGCCCTGTTCTCCTTTCTGGCCCAGGACAGACCCCGGCAGTGAGCAGAAGAGCTTGCACACAGCACCACCGAATCCATCCTCTGCAATTTTGTAGTTTTTTGTTTTACCTCTTCTGTTTTCAAAAGCCTTCATCAGAAAGGCTTGTTAGCAATTAATATGAAAATACAAGGATGAAGGCAAGCAGATTGTTGGTGCAGAGTAACACTGTCTGCTGCCTGCAGAAGCTCTCCTCATGAGAAGATGCAGCGGGAGATGAATTTGTGGTACTCAGTCACTGCATAGAGGCTAAGCTCAATTACCAAAGCGCACAACCACATAAACAAAACCGCATCGCGATCACTTGGTGGACAAAGCGACTCCAATACTTCCTCCCACACTTGTACACTGCTGCCACTGTTCCCAGTCATCTGCAGACCCCCAGATCAAAGTAAGGACAGTCTAAATCTATTGCAACCATCCAGCTATTAACGAGATGCTTCCCTATGGCATGGTAACAAAGAGTTGGATACTACCGATACAGCACAACATTTCTAATCTTTCTCCTTGAAGAAAAGGCTGCTAATAAAAGCAGCAAAGCGCCATGAATTTTGTCTGAGAGCAAGAGGCACTACAAGTATAATGCATCCAAGAGGGATGAGAAGAAAAAAAACTTAGCACAAATGGTCAAAAATCCATGGGCTGGATCTGCAGTTAGCGGACGTGGACAAGTTTGTTTCCTTCTGTGTATTTCAATGCCTTATTACAACCTCGACAAGAGATGGGATGCACATCGGGTCGTCTCCATTTTGGGAAACAAATTGTGGACATAAAGAAAAACCAGCACAGATGGGGTTTGGCCACAACTGAGTTCTGCAAAAGTGCCTTTGGGTAAGATTCATTGTGGCTTTCTCTAAACTGAAGGGGCAGGGATTGCATGCGGGGGTTGTGGCTGCTGCTGGCCCCATGTGATGAGCTGATCACCTATATGATGAGCTGGCCAGCGTCCCTCCCATCAAGGCAGCCCTGCAGTGCAGCGGTGCAGGTCTCATCACGCTCCAGCCTCCTGGTTTGCATTTGCTGGCACGAGTCTGCTCTGTTGCTGAATCCAGCCAGAGCACTGCCTCCAACACGTGTGTTGCCAAGAGTGTGGAGATCAAATAGTTTTTGTGATATGCTCTGTAAAATTAGGCTACATTGTCGGGTGCATTTGATCATCTCTCACTTGAAAACAGCCACAGCTTTCCCAGACTGTGGTCTATTCCCCCGGCCTGGAAATCACCGGCTTTCTGTGCTCCTCTCGGGTAGAAAGCGCTATTTCCATAATCACAGGAGTGACAAAGCAGCAGGAAAAGCAGAGCACTTACAGGTAAAATACAATCATCTGCAGGAAGAACAAGTATCAATGGGTGTATTGAGTGATTTCAGACATAAAGGTGATGCTTTTTGCTCCCCGGCGTGGCCCTTCGCTCACGGCAGCACGTGTCTAGTCCCCTCCAAGACCGTCACTTCAAAGCCACACATCTTGTGCAAGCACCACATCAATTCCTAAAACCCACCACACTGCCTGCCAGCAGCTTTGGAGGGTTAAAAGCCATTTACAAAATGTGCTTTTTTGTGTGTAGTGCCCTAAAGCACTTATCAGGTCAGATACCCCCCTGGCTTGTATGTGGGAGGAGTTGGCCCTCCCCACCTGAAGACTGGAAAAATCCCCAAATCACCTGTGATCTTATTTTGGTTGTATCAACCTGAGCATACATTCATTTAAATGCAAGGCTGATGGCATTGGTTTGCCTAAAAAAAAGAGAAGTGCTATAACAAGTCATAAAAAACGACCATCTGAACTGTGAGGAAAAATTGGCAGAGATGTGAAAAGCTTGGCAGAGCAGATTTGCACTCCTTACAGCTGAAAACCGGGTGTGCTGCTAGCCCCAAATCCACTGGGAGTGCAGGTCAGAGCACTGCAAATAGATTTCCTTGAGACATCCTCTTTTCACTTGCAAAGAGAGAACATTTCTGCTGAGAAATAGGAGTGACATAATCCAACCGGTCAGCAGTAAGCAGCATCCCTCTCTCACTGCCCCTCACAGACACAGATCCAAGCAGAAAGTTGAAATTCACTTTCATCAAAGATCACTTCCTTGACACAGCAACGCAAGCACAGCATACAACCCTGGTACAGAGATCCCCCTTACGTACACATTGCCCTGGTATCTGCTGTTTGCAGTGCCCAAATCCTGCAAGTGTGCTGATGACAGCAAGAGTCACAGCAGGGCAAATGGTGAGAAAGCAGGAGCAGAGAATGATCCAAAGCCACAGAAATCTGTGGGAAAATCTCTGCTTCTTTCAGTGCACTCTGGGTACTCTAAAGTGGGGTGTGCAGGGAACACCTCGGCATAATTCAACCAGTCCCTCTACAGCACCTTCGCTCTACAAATGCAACTTCTAACTGACAAAAACGTGTCTGACGTTTTAACAAGCAATCCATAGTAATAGGAAGGATTGAGGCAAACAGACCTATTTTATGCTTGCATTTGAATAAACATGCACAATTTTAAAAGCATCCATTTGCTGTTCTTTAGTGCAAATGTTATTTAGCCATTTGGTGGAATATCATACAAATTTCCTTTGCTCTTCATCTTAAGAAGCACCCTATAGTATACAAAGAAGGAGGTAAAATATTTATAAATCACCATTGATTTAACACTATCCAACAGGGAATCCATGTTTGATTTGTTGCAGTTTATAGTTTGCCTCATGCTTATAAAATACGAATACAAATAAATGTTCTTTATTTTCTGTTAGATAACAGCCTCTCCAGAGACAATCTTCATAAATCAAGGCACAGTTTACCATACCTGACACCTCAGTAAAGAATGAGGTTAAACACCTCAGTAAAGAATGAGGTTAGATGGCTGTTCAAGCCAATAGCTTTCTGTTTGCTGTCAGGAGGGCAGGAGCCAGCCCAGACCCGCCCCCACCAGCCAATGCCACACCACTGACAACCACAGCAGACCCAAGTCTGCCTGGTGCTGGTTTACAAAGCAAAGCAAAACTCCATCCAAGTTTGCCAGCATGAGACACCAACTCATGGAGAATTCTGGTTTGAATTCCAGCCAAAACAAAACTTTTCTTTCGCCGCAGAACCTCATTGACCTCTGAAAATCAACTCCACAAGATGGCAGGGGTCAGCAGTTGGTAGAAACAAGAAGTCATTTCATCTGATAGGGGCATTACACGTGGATCAAAGCTGCTGCCCTGCGGCGCGGCACGGCACTTCTCCCCTGGAGATAAATAATGCACGTATTTAACAACTGGCCTCACAGCCTGGGGTTCAAAGTGCCTGCTTGCTGCCATCCAGAGAGGCTGCGAGCAGCACTTTCACGGCCATTTGGAGCCAAAAGGCATATGAGGGAATCAGGCATGGAGGCGCAGCGTGGGGTACGATTGTTTGTGTTGTTTGCCTGGCTGCTATGAATCTGTACATTGGCCTCAGGTCTCACACAAGCACCTCCAGCTCAACATCTCTTTTGCTTTTTGGGAATTATGCAGTCCTGTTAGGCAATACGAGGTACAGTACAGAAAAGGATTAAACCCCAGAGCCAGGCAGCTGCTACTTGTCTGCACTGATGGTGTTTCTCACACCAGCAAGTTGCAACATGAGTGTGTACAGCCAAGTTTTATTGTGCCAATAAATAATTATTATATTGTGCCAATTTTTATATGTGTAAATGTATGTGTAAAATGTAAAATTCTTACATTTTTATATGTGCCAATTTTTATTTTATTGAGGTATGGCTGGGTCTGGATGGACGCACCAGTCTGGGATCTGAGGAGGAGGAGCAAGTGGGAAGCATCCCAGAGCGGCTGCCATCAGGATCGCAGCCTCTTCTTCTCACCCAGGCTCAGAAACCAGCCCATCCTTTAGGCCACCTATTTGCCTGGGAGTGGCATCCCAGCTGCAAGCGGCATTGCTTGCAATATGCATTATTCAACGGACAGCACAGAGGGCAGTTGTCCAAACGCAAGTGCTCTCTGTCCAGTGCCTGTTAACAGAAGGACATTCAGGTTGGGGTAAAACAAGGCAATTCTTGTGCCTCCCAGGTAATGACAAAATTCATATGTAAAATTCACCTGTAAGAATAGGAGGGGAATGGAAATTGCTGACAGCAGTATGGAGCCCAGGCACTGCAGATTTGATGTTTGTGGAAAAAATCACTGTATGGTATTTTTCTTTTTTGCCTCTCAAAAAATGTCAAGACCTTTTTTTCCTTGAAGCATTCTCCAAGAGTTTTTTGTTTCCAGAAAAGAAAAAAAAAAAGATTTCCACAGACAATTCTGTAGAAAGCTCATCACTGTCTTGCCAGCAGAACTGATTGCATATGTAGTTAGTATTTTTTCCCTTCTTTAGTGACTGCAAAGGACTGACTTTCTTACAAGCCTCATGCCATATCAATGGCTGTGCTGCAGGAAAGGCTTTGCTGAAGCCCACAGTCAACTATGAGGTATAAAACCACGAGCAATCAGGCTTCATTACTTCCTGGCTCAGGTAACCGCTCCTCATTTAGCTGCCTCTGCAAAGCTGAGCCGAGCCCAGTGCACTTGAAGCTGTCTTTTGAAGGTCCCAAAGCTTCACTGATGTGCCATCCTGACAGCCCAGCATATTGTTCCCACTGTGGTACTCAACAGTGTAGTTTCTACCATAGGCTGTCAGCCGAAGGGAAAAAGTCAGAAACTCAACAGATTTTTAAGAGGTATATATCTGGCTCAAAATTATTGTTTTATTAATGCACTTAGTTTTGCATATCTGTGCATGCCTAATGCATGTAACCTTTTGCTTTGAACAGTGAGAAAATAAAGAGCATAATATCCCGAGCTTTGAGAACGCACTAAAAAAAAATGTCAACAGTCAAAACTCTACTCTTAGAGAAAGGTTTATTTTCATAGTCTGTCACTATAATCAGATCAGTGCCTTCATCTCACTGCACTATCCCTACATTTCACCTTGACAGTAACAGTAGTCACAATAACAACACGAGTCAGAAAGACATCAGAGACAACTCAGCAGTACAGCACTGGAGTCCCTCCCCAGCATACGGCTGTGCCCATCTGCTGCAACTTCAAACAAACTTCCCTGGCAACTCCCTGGGGAGGAGCGGCTGCGCTACCGAGGCACACAGATGTATTTTAAAAATCTGAGCTTGATCCTGAAGTCCAAAATCCCTGGCTTTTGTGGGTTTACACCACTGATGTTATCTCAATGCACTTACTGGTCTTGAATATGCGTGGGAACCTTCTGCAAGTGGGGCACAATTGACTTAATCTCCTTCAGGTGGGCTGTGCCATCAATTCACCTTCTCTTTGGAATATATTGGCTTTCAATGGTTATTAATGTGCTGGTTGCTGCCAGGCCTAAAGTACCACAATGCAAGAAAACCAGCACAAATAAAGCCAACATGCTGCTTAGTGTTCCTATTAACTGCACTTCAGTGAAGATTGCAAGGGAAGGCAATGCAAGAGGACGGGGCAGTGATTCCAGCTAAGGCACAAGCATGTATCGAAACAGGCCCTGAAGTGACGGCTGAGGGCAGATTTCAGGGTGTTTCAATAACCTCATGGCTCTCAAAGAATGACATAAAAAACCCCTGAGGACAAAAAAACCCACAAAGTCGCTTGCCGTAAAATGCTTGAGCTCCAACAAGGATACCAGAAATAAATACATCTAGATTAGTCCCTTAAAAGTGGTGAGCTACAGCTCCTCTTCCCTGTTGAAAGCTTAGCCAAGGAAATTGGCTTCCCAGGACCAACACAAAATCATTTTGCGGAAACGGGCCATGCCAGAACGTTTTTCAAATCTCTTCCCAGATAAGCTTTAACAGGTAGGCTGAAAATAACGCAGGCAAAAAGTGGACGAGGCTCCACCAGACTGCCAGTAGCACTAGACCTGCCAGTTGAAGCCTTTGGTCAAAGACTCAAGCATTCACCCATTGCAGCAGTGCAAAATATAGGTGAGATCAGAATCAGATCCCACCTAACGAGTACCAAATATCCTTGAAAAGGGGGAAGGGAAGAGGCCACTTCTTTGTTCAGTATTTATTTTTACTTATGGGAGACTCTTAAAAGATCAATTTCTGTGCACTTCCCTCATACATTGATTATCTTCTACCTTCCAGGACAGCCAGGGCACCCAGCATCCACTTATACACCCCAGGGCAGCTCTGGCACATGAGTCAAGAGCAGTCTGTAAATTTGTTTTCTTGTTTCTGTGAGGATTTTCCAAGAGAAAAAAAACATCCATTTGGTTTTCTTATAAACTCCCCACCATTATAGTAGCTGCTGGCATCCAGTCATCCTCACAGCCTCATTCCGAGCGGTGAAATTCCTACGGACAAGTCTGGAGCCAAGCCGGGAGTCCAGCCCAGAGAAAGAGTGAATTCCCCCAGCACGGGATCACCCTGCCTGCCAGCTGTAGGAGCCCACGTATTTCAGCAAGGTCTATTCTTATTTTTCAAAATGCAATAGAAGAATTAGGCTTATTGTTCACACTTTATTGCTATTTTTTAGCGCTCTGTGAGATATGCCTCCCTCTAGAAAGCATCTTCTTTTAACAAAGACTATTCTTTAGCAGAGCTTCCCCCGATTCATCATTTTCACCACCGCTTGTGGGTTTATAAAACTCATACCACCCTTTAAACAATCCTTCTGCCACCAGATCCTGAGAGTCTCAATCAATATTCCTCTCAGTCCCTATTGCTATTTTTTAGCGCTCTGTGAGATATGCCTCCCTCTAGAAAGCATCTTCTTTTAACAAAGACTATTCTTTAGCAGAGCTTCCCCCGATTCATCATTTTCACCACCGCTTGTGGGTTTATAAAACTCATACCACCCTTTAAACAATCCTTCTGCCACCAGATCCTGAGAGTCTCAATCAATATTCCTCTCAGTCCCTTACACAGATTTTTTTTTTTTTTTTTTTTTTTTTTTTTTAAATTTTAAAACCTTTAAAGTGTAGACCTCTAGAAAAGATATTAGCTTAATGCCAGAATGGCTTGAACTTTCCTCCAGCCTGGAGCCGGCTGATTTCCAGTGGCAGCTGGAGGAAGCCGGGAAGAAGATCCCTGCACTGAAATGAAGCTAACAGAGGCAGAGGTGTAACTCTCATTTAATCCAGCCTCCTTTCATCAGGGGTATTAAGGATTCATCTTCAAGCACTTATGCTCTTTTATTTAATCTTCCCATATCTCCCAAGTGGTCCTAGAGCAGCTTCTTTGAATTAATAGGGCTCAGTGCTAATAAGCTCGGGAATAGCTCTGGAGAACAGTTTTGGAAAGGCCATGGAAGATGCTCCTCAGCCCTCTCCCAAAGCACCTAATGCAATTGCTTCCCTGTGCAATGCAATATCCACAGATTCATCTGCTACGCACTCAGCAATCGCACTCAGATAATCAGCTGAAAGCAGAGGACAAACCAACTTCCAGAGGGTGCAAGTCAAGGGACACTGGTCCCACAGTTGGCCACTGCACCGGATGGGAGCAAGGGCAGCACAGTCCAGTGCCACAGGCTTGCAGAGAGTGAAGAGGCTGGGTGATCACCCAAAAGCTGGTGCCTTTAATTACATAGATACTGGACATCTTTGGCTGATGCTTTTACTTCCTTCTGCTGAGGAGTGGAGGGGGGGGGGGGTTCCCCCCCCCCCGGGGGGTTGTGGTTTGTTCCCCCCCCCCCCCCAGCTCTATGTTTTAGTTGGGCTGGCAGGCTGCAACGTTTCTCTGCACTCACACTGAGGGCTCAGAAAGAGATTTCCTGGAGACAAAGCTCTAGTCAAACCAGTAAATCTCTTGTGCTTGTTTCTTGCCTCTATTATTACAAGCTGCCTCTCTTACAGCTTGAGTGGGAGATCGTTTCAGTATTACTAAAGCAATAAAGAGTTGGAAGAGAAAGACGAGAAAGGACAATGTGGGTTTTTGCAAGGGGAGAAAGAGCAGGAAGGCAGTGCTGTCCTGGCAGTGCAATGAGACATGGGAGAGTGTCAGAAGACAAAAAAAATATATATATATATTCTATACCCCAAAAACTCCCAGGCGGCTGCAGAAATAGTGAAGACATGATAATTTAGGAAGGGTGTTAGTACATCTACACTCACACCCAGGCTACCTTCAGCAGTTGATCAGAGCGCATCACGAATAACTGGAAGGGAGCCCTACCCACAAGCAGTAAAATAAATTTATTCTTGGTTTATGTTTCTACAAAACCTAGCACAAGAGAGTCGTGTTTCATGGTGAGGGCTATTCTGTACTATTGCAAAAGAAATACTTTAAAATAGATTTAAAACTCACTACCTACAAATCAAAGGCACGCCAAAGGTGTGCAGAGCTGAGATTCCCAAGCAACATGGCTTTCTGCTCTTAGAGAGCCTCGTTCTTCCCCTGAATGTAAATGATAAAGACATCATATAATATGGAAAGGAATTAAAAAATCCCTTCACAACACAAAAACTTGCAGTGACTTACTGGCAGGCTCAAGAGATAAGAAACAGAAGATAAGTGAAGGCAAGCACCACAATAGTGTTTCCAAGTGTCAAATGCTATACCCAGACTAAAAGAAGAAAACCTATTACTCTTCTTAGGAAAAAGAGTCACAGGCTCTCTATTCTCTCCAAGCATGAAAACAATGAACAATATCTCAAGACAGAGTTCATACTGCTTAGAGGACAGATGGGAGAGATGTTCTGTCATTTTTTTTGTTGAACTTCTCTCAGCAAAATCACTATTTTACCAATTCACTTTTTTCCTAGCATTTCTACTCTGACCTAATATAGAAAAAGAATTTGTAGAAAATGTGAGAACACAGAGTGTCCTTTCAAAAGTAATCACGCATCATTTGACCGGGCATTGCATCTCTGCAAAGATTGCAGTAATAATAAAAATGAACATACCCAATGCTTTCTTCAGTGCCTTCCAAATATGTTCCTATATATATTCATGCTACATGAGTATCCCATTTAAGACAAGGTATAACTGTTTTAGTAAGTACAGGTGCTAGGTAGTTGTGAAGGGTGTCTGAATTCACTGCTAACCTGAACCACCCAGAAGCAGGGTTGTTCACACACCAGTCTGACAGGAAAAGGACAGAAATAGCCATCCAACTCTTCATTTCTAGACAAAAGCAATAAATAAGTCATGTGGCAGAAATCCACAGGCTAGCATGGAGTGGTCTCTGAACATGCAAAAAAATACAAGTTTAACTAAACCAAACCTTCTCCAGAAACACGTTCTACTCCATGTCACGTTGATTTTCTTAAGCAGAAAGGGAAATAAACAGTTGACTAACCCCAGATTTTGTACAGCTTTAGTGAGGCTTCTCAGCCAAATTCGAAGGAAGAGGACACTGAATCAAATGCCAGAAAAAGCAATGGAAAAACTCCAGTTACATTGAAAGGGCTTTAGATGTGGGCCATCTACTGTGCTCTCTTGGCAGCTATTCATATTTCCATCAGTAAAAATACCTACAATTTGGGAAATACCATTTTTGTGCCTGTCATACAGTTACCTTATCCCAGATACACTCTAGAAATACCCCATATGGACCACGAAGCATGTCACTGAAACTGTAGTCATTTAGGCAAGTTATGCCATCAATAGGGCATCTGGAGTCCAGAATAACTTCCTTTATCAGCTCCTCATCTGCTCAATGAAGCAATTCACTCTCCAGCAAGTACATTATCACCTGCATTTCCACATACACTCCTGGGCATTTGAATAGAAACCAATGTCATTCTGTAATTCACTCATCTACGGTACAGCTCATAAATTGGTTGTTTATTTTATAAGTATTCAAAATACAAGCACCTAACATTTACTAACAAGGATATTACAGCCAACAAAAATTAAGCCCTACTATGTCCACACAAAAACCCTGAAAGTTGGCTCCTTCGGTTGTTCCCGTAATTTTTAATGGCCTGATTTTATTACCAACCAGTTGAAATCATCATCTTCACTGGTATTTATCTCCAGAGTCGAGCCACCAGTTCAGCCCATGGCCAGCTCATACACCTGGGACTGCACCTGGGGCTAGGAGCAAAGGTTGGTCTCGCACTGATAAATATAAGCAAGGTCTTGAGGTCTGGGAAAAGGTATTTTCAATTCTGATTAGACTGAGATACTTCCAAATGAGAGACAACAGTGAAACAGTGCCAAAAAATGCATGATGGTTGCAAAGTAGGAATTCAAGCAGAGGGTTTATGAAGAACTTCATTTTCAACCTACAAAAGGGAATTTCTTTCACAAGCTAGTTGCTAGTTATGGCCAAATCAGCACTTCAAACACTGAAGAGATGGCGGGAGGGGAGATGGAGCAACAAACACATTCGATTTTTATGACATTTTACCCTCATTTTTTGTTAGGCTTCAAAATATTGACAAAAATGTCTATACATTTAATTTTAAGTATGGGAGTAGCCCAATGTAATTCAGTCTTGTGTAAAGTTAAGCACATATATGCAGGATCAGTTTATCTTTATTTAGGAATAAAGTAATTGTCCATTTTTCAACACAACGTTAGGTCTTCTTGGAAAATGTTTTCCTTAATGTTCACCACTAGAAAGCATAATATATCTTTTTTTTTTCCTTTTCCCTGAAGAGATTAAATGCAATTATTACTGGAATTTGTCCTACTTCTCTGAAGGTCCTCTAGAAGTAGGACTACTACTACTGAAGTAACTGAACTGTTACAGGAGACAAAAAACCATTTCCACTAGACTTAATTAAAACTCATATTAATAAGCTAAAGTGTAGTGAACCAAATATAGCAAATATTTTACTATAAGAAAAGATGTTATATATTATACTGTATTGTCTATATTTATTATATATTCACTATATATTTTATATTTAATATAAATAAGAATTTG
>NW_008796214.1:2745864-2784344 GCF_000699145.1 Aptenodytes forsteri | reverse complement strand
TATTTAATATAATTAAAAATGTGTGGTTATTAAATATAAGTATTAAGTATATATACATATATATATATGTTTAAATGTAAGCAAATTGAACTAACAGCAATACTTTCTAAGTTACATTGCTTTCCCTTATGGTAGGCAAAGAAATTACTGATTTATCATATGGCTAAAACCAGTGCGTTGAGGCTCTGAGCTTGTAAATACATATTTCTGAAGTCCCTGTGCTGTCACTGGGCACCCAGTGAAGCCTGTGCTGTGCTCTGTCCAACCACTGATTATTTCTTGCAGCACTTTGAAAGCAATTAAGTCAGATTTATTTGAACCCCCTGGAATGTAAGGCCATATAGAAGTACCACAAATTATTAAAAATACAAATTGCTACTAAAAGTACAGCAAATTATTCTTGCTGAGTGATACACCTGGTTTGATCGGGAGATGTACAGGCTCACTCCCTTCTCATAATTTGGCCCAGTTTTCACCATGTGTACAACAAACATATTGACAGCTGGCAAAACTCTGCCTGGGTTGCAAACATATTTGCTTTTGAAGTCAGTACCTCATGCAGATACCATCTGCTCTGCAGCGAGGAGTAAGCAGCACACAATAAACAGGTCTGGGATAACCAGTCAAGCTCCTTCCCTGTGCCTATTAGCTGCGGATTGAATTACCCCTAGAAGCAATGTTGTCCCTGGCTTTAAAACCTGGGTTTTGGAGTTAGCGTGGTGTCAGAAGGAGCAATCACTCCTCTGTCTGGTTTGTCAGCTCACCCTCCTTTTCTTGCCCAGGCAGAGAACTGCACGTGACTTTTCTTTTTTTGCATTTGTTTGCATTTGTCCTCCTTGTGTTTCTCCAGGTTCACTCCTTCCGCAATATCAAGATGCAGTTTCCCCGACAGTAAAGGAAAAAAGGTACAAAACTTCATTTGCAGCATAGATCTATTTTCCTGGATAAGCACAACCCACAGGAAGCCAGGTCTGGTCTAGACCTCAGTCCAATTAAACACCATAGGAAAACATGGATTACATGATCTTTTTACTATTTTGCTGATTTGGCGTCACTATCCATCACGTTTTTAAAACTCATTCCAACTTCTGCCCATCACATGGACCAGTGAAACAAACTAAAGCAAACACAGCCCCGTGGTATTATGGTTTGAGAGAATATATTTGAGGTATATATTAAATGATACGACAGAGGTGTATTGTCAAGAACATCTCTATTGTTTTATTGGGCATAAAGGAGAAAATGTGCTGTAATAAACTGTAAAAGTTACACCTTTTAGCATCTAGATGGTCACTTTAGAAATTTAAGACCTCACCTTTAAAAAGCAAAATGACTAAGCTATAATTCATATTTATTTCACTCTTCCACTTCCCCATCAAAGATTTTCACTGCACGTACACTTTTTTCAAAAAGCTGTCAAGAATGTAAGAAATTTTGCCTTGAAGAAAAACACACAACCATTTCTTAGTGTCCTAAGGTATAATAGCATACGTTTCAATCCAGACAGGGTTGCAGCAATTACATTTATGCAGATTTTGTTTCATGAGATTTCATCAAGGCAGGGAACGATTGTTTTAGAAGAGAAAGGCTAACACTCCAGAAAGGACTCTGGAAGCTAAATATTCCAGGAAGGACCCAAAGAGCCATCCCACACTGTAGGCTGATCTCCTCCATGAGGCTGAAGCAGCCTCAGGGCTAAGCTTACCTGCATCAGCCTTTCCAAAAGCATAATTTCATGGTCACAGAGTGCAAACGCGTAATATCTTGTTCCGCTATTTTCTGAGCACGTTGCGCTTTGGTTCAACATTGTGGTTATTTTGCCATTCCTACACTTACATTTTTGGTTCTCCAGGCAGAGGAGCACCTGAATCATGGACACCTCGAACAAGCAAAGTCACATCTCTCTTGGATGATCCCCAGTGCTTTTCATTTCTGCAACTTTTTATTGCCGGTTGGGTAAAAGGTGTTTTCTCACAACTCTGAGTATCCCCATTCCTCTACAGAGCTCATACACAGAATTTTACTAATGCAAATCAAAACAAAGGCAAGAGTACAGGTCCTTCACTCTTCCTTTTTTTGGGAAAGCAGAACAACTTTGCAGATCCTTCACCTCGGATGACGCAATGAACGTTTCTCCTGCTTCACCCAGTTTAACCCCTGCAGAAGTTTATTGTGGTGTGTATCACGGGTTCATTCCTGTGAGCCTGCAAACTCCTGTGAAACGCTGAGTAGTACCTATTTGTCCTGCCTTCAAATTAATCCAAGGTCATGCATATCTTTATAGGGGAATTAAAGCTTTTTAGGATCCCAGCCCTTTGGGTCCAGTTTTGCCTTGGGTAATGGAAACTGCCAAAGTGAATACAGGCTTATGCAGTATTTTATGCTTCCTTTACCAATCAATACACTGTAAGATACATGCTGAGAGCCAAAGTTTACAAAAAGTTACACTCGCACAACCTCAGTCAGCCTCACAGCATCGAAGCAGAGGCTTTCAGCAGTACTTCAGCTTTCTTCGTGCCTTTTGCCTACAGAGTCGGTTCCTGTCGTGCCCTCAGCTGGAGGACAAAGCTAAGTCATTGCAGAGGGTTGCAAACAAGCGGCTGATTACAGTGCACAATTAAGAGGCAGCATGCAGGTCCCTGCAGATTGGTGCATCGTGTAACTTTCCATGCTCAAAAGGTCAAAGAAAGTGAATGAGTTGGGAAGTTGGATTCCTGTCACCCGGGAGGCTCACTGCAAGCAGATTCTTGTCTTTTGGGGAATGCCTGTATATACATTTAGATTTAATTGCAAATGGCAAACCAGCATGCCAACGAGATGACAGCAAGCTAGTCTACTGCAAGCATGTGAGCTTCAGTCACCAGCCCAACCGAGGAAAAACAATAAAAATAATAACCTTATGAGCCTGGGAGGTGATAAACTTCTCTACAAGGGTATAAGGATGTTCCTTAGCTGCAAGTGTGACTTGCATATATTTGTTGTCTTTGAGACATCTGTCTCAAACACAGCCTTTACACCGCGAGTCTGACATGGCTTTCACTTACACTACATTTGCAGCACTTTTCTGCTGAGCTTAATGATATTCTAGTTTGGAGAAGCAAACCTCCGCGTGAGTTTTCAGTTCTGTGCAATTTAGGCATGTCCTTCCATATTTCAGATCACTACCTGAAATAGAGGCTTACTAGATTACAGCCCTATGTGAGCAAACACAACCGAAGAAAATAAAAGTGAAACGGTGAACACACAGTTCTCCCTAACACAAGCCCAAGTGTATTTTCATTCTACCTGCACACCCCTGGTTCCTGCTGTTACCATAACAATGAAAACCGAGGCTGACGCTACAAACCTCACAGGTTAAGTTTTGTCTCTGTAAATAAAATCAGTGGTATTTTTTCTCTGAACAACCTTTAGCAGCTTGATCCTGCCTCCAGGAATGGTATTTCCCCTCCAGAAGCCAGTCTGAAGGATAATTCACACAGAGCCACTAAATGTCGAGGAAAACCATTGGAGAGAGCAGACCCTCTTGTGCCGAGTCTGCCACGGGAGGTGAGCGCTACTCACTTTGATCTGCAAATCCTTTGGCTACTGGTATGATCCAGTCTAACTTAACATTTTTGATCCATTTCTGCAAACTTCTCATGCCAGGATCTGACCTTTCCTAGATTCATTGTACGTTCACGTAGACTATTCAATGAATAAAGTTATATACAATTTCTATTCTTCCCTATGTCTTCAAGGGGTGATTTTCCTGGGTTTGATGGAGTCTCTGCTGATATTTGGGCCATCTGTTGCCAGATGCTTAAAACTGCAGAGTAACCCACAAATCAAACTAGAAGTGGTGGGTTTGCACAGTCTGACAAGAGAAAGAAAGACTGACACTTTTAAAAATATTTCTGCTCAAACTTTCTTTACTGTCTCAGAGGAATAAAGCATTTTTCAATAAGGTTGAATTTCCCTTTTTGCGAAGCCTTCGCTGGAGAGGGAGCACTCTCTCAGGCTCCAGAGACAAAAGATTAAAAAAATCTTTCATGTCTAATTTCAGCTTAACTTCTGTTATGACTCCCTGTGTCTGGCTCTATACCAGGATTTCCTTTGCCTTCTGAAGCAAGAGTAAACTCAAGATTTAAGCAAAAACTTCTCTTTAAAAAGAAAACAATTGAACTTTTCATGTGTAAATGTACACATTTGTTCCAGAAATTTAAACTTAATCTATCATCTCTAATGTGTCTATCAAAAAAATTACACTGAATAAAACTGGGGGGGATTCCCCTTTTGTTGTCCTTACAATGAATAAATTCAAAACAAGAGACAATTATGCACACACAATATAATAAAGTTATAGTAACTGAAGAGTTAACACTGAAAAGCTGATTTTCTATTCATTTTCTGGGCCTGAATTCTTCTCTTATGCTTAAATATCTATATTGCACTATTGTTTCACAGAGACCAGAAAAGCACTTGCAAACACCGATCCCTATGTGGCAAGTAGGCAGGTCCTGTACAAGCATGATATGCTGAGACACCCTCTGGCCCAAACCGTATGAAGACGGTTATAAAGTCAACCTTCAGATCTAACAATGAGAAAACAGGGACCCAAAACAAAAATGAGAATATTTAGAATTAAAAGCTGAGGACACAGCACAGCCTTGATCTAGAGCTGATCTCATGCCCTCAACACTGCTGGAAGCTCTGACTGGAGCATGGCAGACATACATATACCAGTCCCAATTTCATTTACTTTGGCTCCACTGGTAGCAGAGGCTTAATACAGAGCAAAAGACTTAGGAGTATATTAAAGCCAGCTGAGGTGCCCCAGGGCGATGGAGATGTCCCCTTACATACACTCAGATGTGGAGACTGAGCTGCTTCCAGCCATGCTGAGAGCACTCCATGCCCATGGCAGGGATTTGGGCATAAAAATAGCAGATCATAGAGGAACAGATCTGTTGAAGTGGCCAGTGAGATATGCAACCACCATCAGTCACTGTAGCTGCATTGCTGCTAAGTTTGTTTAAAGGAGATCAAAAATCATACCCCATTAATTATTTTTTTTCTGGAAGTTGCAAATATTGCTCTGTGTGTTATGTAAAAATCATAATAATACACTCCTGATATGCATTTACAAAAAATAAAATCTTTTCTACTACCTAGGACCAGAAGTATATAGAAAGACGTTTAAAATGCAGAAGCAGATGACCGGTGAAACTTGTCCTATTTGTTCTTGCCAGAACGATGCTCCAAATTCCCCGAGAAATACATTTCCTTATAAAGCACAAGTGTTATTTTCAAATGAGCTTAAAATCCCACCAGGGCCCAACAGACACACATATGCTCACAGACACAAAGCCACATAATGTCAGGGGAAACTCCAGAAAGATTTCCAGCATATTTTTGCTCACAGCATTGTATGCAAAGCCCACAGCCCATTTCCGACAGCACTTGTACGAGTGTCAAGCCCCATTCTCACATCCTTATCCACAATATGGCAAGTCTGACTTTAATGGGGTATTAAAGTTACTGTGGAAGCAAAAGCCCAACACCGCTAACACATTTCCTTCCAGGGCAGAAATCTGGTGTTATTCCTTAAACCACCTTATTCATTTAGGTAATAATGGTCCAGAGCCAAGCCCCCAGCACTGCATAGCCCAAGAGCAAGGGCGTTTCAGGTACTGAATATGGGGATATGGCATAAAAAAGTAGTAACTTCTAGCTCTGTAATTATAAGCTGCATCATTATGCATGTGCACGATGGAAGGAGAGGACAAACTGAGGTCACCCAGGAAACTTTGATGCTGGCGTTTCTTCACCTCCAAGTGTCTGACTTTGCAGCTTTAACAATATTCTTGTCATGAAGGGGTTTTGTTTAATTTGTATATAGATTATGGGTTGCTGTCTATTGGCAGACACCCGCAGTATTGGCTGAATGCAGTTTAAAACAGCACACCTTCCCTATGCTGAAAACACCTGCTTTAGCTAGAAGACCATTGCATTGCAGGTGTTACTTACACTCTGAATGAAATAGGAGCCTAATTTTGATTCTCTGATACACCCAAGGATGACAGCATCATTTAATGTAACCAGCAAAACTTACTAACTTGATCATAATTGAATGGGGAACAGTGCATCTCACCTTTCTTTTAAATTACCATCACAGACTTTTAATGGGTTTCTCAAAAGTTATTGTTATTAACATGAATATTACAGGAATGAAATCAGCCTGCTAAAGCCAGTTATCACAATGGTTAAACAAAACTGATACCAGCAAATAATTTGCTGAGGTATCAAGAACTGTCTTGTCCCTAAAGAAAGACTAGATTAAGACAAATATATTGACTAGTAGAGATAATGGTAACAATATCAACAGACTTAATCAATCGTTTTACTGAAAGTAATAGAGATAGTGAATTAAATGGGACAGAATTTAAGTGGGGATATGAAGTTACTTTACAGCATGTCCTGTGGTTAATAGGCATAAGCTGATCTTTCGCGTCTTCTACACTCGGTTTGTTCATGATGAATATTAGCTCTATGGTGCAGGGTATTGGCCTGTTACATATGCTGTGAACCTGCAGCTATTATCATGTGAGATCCTGCAGCCACATATTATTATTAATGTCAGATTTACAGGCAAGGTTAGTGAGCAACACAAGGGAACAAATTCCTAAGCCACCATTAACCTCAACGGTAACTGAATATTTTTGGAAGATATTCCCTTTTTATTCTTATTTCTGAATTGGGAATGAATAAACTGTTCAGTCATTTGGGAGGAAGGAAAAAAACTCAGTCATATCTAATTCTCTGTTAGTTTGCTATTCATCTTTCTTTAGTACTCCCAGCCACTAGGATCAGTGCTCCAGTGGGTCTCAGCATCTGCTGTGTATATATCACTTTTTTTCCCACTGGAGGAAAAACTACAGTAGCGGGTCTGGAAGATGTCTACATATTCATGGAAGAGGTGCAATACACACAGCGGTGATAAATACTTCCCTAACAATCTCTTCTATAAGCATGTCTTAGTCCCAGGCTTGAACCATCTCTAAGTTCAAGACAAGTGTTTGTGCTTTGGCCTTTTCTGCTAAGAAAGAGGATAGTTCTTACGGTGTGCAGATTTTTTTATTATAGCCTCCCATTTCTCATGGTCCTAGTGAAGAGATATCAGATCACCGCCACTAATACCTAAGCAAGAACAGAGCCCTGACTGCCCTGTGTGGTCCAATAGCCCTTTGTCCAACATTCCTCTTTACTTGATTTAATATGCTAAATGCCATCTTGCGAGCTAAAGTACCATTTACAGAAATCAATGTATAATAACTAAGTTACTAAGCATGTGAAATTGGCTACAAATAGCAAAGGCATTCTTCCAGTGAGGATTCAAATTTTTTTACCATGCCATAGTTTCCAGCCATTATTGCCATTTCTTAAGAATAATTATATATAGCTGGCGCTCAACTGAGTTTACAACCTTCTGTAATTCCCTGTTCTCATTTATTTTTTCTGCCCCAACAAGTCTAACTGCCAATAACAGGAAATATCCACCTCATCTACAAAGAGAAAACCATTATACTTAATTCCACAGATACATCAATTTAAATACCATAAATTTTAATACTGGGCATTGGAAAAGACACTTAGCTCTGTACTATGCTATCTACACTGACTCAATATATGCAATGGCTATGTAATACAAGTCACTAAAGACACCAAAAGCTATTGGAAATGGAGCCTATCTGGACCTGTGAAGCAGGTACACACCAATAGCTATGTACTATCTGCCTTAGCATCCAGCCTTTTACCTGGCGTTTGGCCAAACCTAATAAAACTAATTACCATGAGATGTATTTTTACAAATGGAAATGCTGCAGTTAGATACAATCTGAGTGCTCCACACTGAGCGCTGTGCATTAGGCGAACAAATGACTGCCAATTTTTTTTTCCTGTGGAGAAAGCGGCTATTTGCTCCCACTCACTCCAACACAGAAAGTCATAGCTCTGTTCTCTGGATCTGCTGTTCCTGGGAGACAGCAGCAGAGAGGATCTGCCTTTTACCATTACAAAAAAGAAGATTCTCGCAGTGGTCTTTATTGAAACACTTAGGTGCAGATCCACCTTCCTTATATGCAATTTCTGGTTGCTTTTGGCAGATCACATTTTCACACATCCTTAATAATGCTACTGCTGCCGAGTTTCATCTAGTCAGGTCCAACACACAGACACAAAATTTCCTGTTATAGAGAATCCCACAGACTCCTTCAACCCAGCATTTATATAAAAGCTTTCTGATAATCATCTATTCTCTGCAAGAGCTATCGGATTTCACATCATAGCTGATCATACGGCTTATGGTCTCGCTGCAACTTGCTTTCGGCACGTGGCAGGGGGCCACTAGCGTGACACAGGGTTCCTGGCAGGGGGAGCAGAGGCACAAGCAAAGCTGCTAAGCAGCTCCAGTGCCTCCAGCCATCACCCAGGATGGTCTGCAGCCACCACCGCAGCTCATCTCAGTCTCACAGCCAGGATTGTGTTGGCATCAAAAAGCGCTGTTGATATTTGCCCTGACCCTCTGAAAAATTAGTGGCAAAGGAAATGAAATACCAACACGGAATAAGAGTCTCTGTTTACTCAGGATGACAAAATCAGGAAGGTTATTTGATCAGGAGAGTAAATCTGTCTCCTTTGCAGCTGGTGATATTTCAGATGACACTGAGAAGCCATTTTCACTATTCCAGAGATGCTCTTTTTGGTCTGTGACTACAGACAACAGACAACACCTTCAGGGCTATCAGATACAGCTATCCCATCTCAAGTTCCTACACAACTCACCTTGACACTACCAAAACTGTATGTATGACAGCAAAGTGGCTGCATCAAGTCTAGTCTGCTGCATCACCCAGTGCCTGAATCCGGCCACGTGCTTCAGAGCTTCCTGGGTTTGGACTGGGGCTGCCCACTGCTCTTATTTGAGAATATTTACTGGAAGGTGCCAACACGAGGAATTTCAGTTTTTCCACTTATTTTCCTTAGTCACTGCCCACATCCTAAGGATCCTGCACTGAGCCCTCCTGGGAATCCATCAGAGATGCATCCTCTCCTGCCAAGACTAGCCCAGGAAAAAGTGGCTGGTAAAAGGCAAAAGCCATCACACAAAGTAAATGGCAAATTAATAGCAGTGTTTAGCGTAAGAAAAACACCAAAGGTCCTTCTCCCTAAATGAGAGGATCTGCATCTGAGAACGTGTATCTGGCTGTACAGAGAGGAAAAATATTATGGTATAAGGAAGGACAAACAGAAAGGCTCTCAGGAATGTTTTTGCCTGAGAAGGAATCTTTTCCTGGAAGTCTACAAAAAACATTTTTTGCCTCACCTGCTGCCCCATTTACTATGCTGCTGTACAGGTCAAGAGAAGTCAGCTCACAGTGTTCAGGCACAATTGAACACATTTTTCAATCACCAGTCTCCAAAGGAGTGCAGGCACCGTGCTGCCACGGACACCTTCAGACCCGGGGGCTCGGACCAGGATCTGTCGCTTCTGCGAGGTTTCAAGGCTGTTCCCTTCCTCTCTCTGCATGGTACAAACAAGGTTGCCTGAGCAGATGACTGCACCATTTTGGAGCACTTTTTCCACTGCTGCGGGCATCTCTGCAGGCTGTGAGTACTTGGGCCAGAGTTTTCACCAAAGTCACATGAATTTTGAAACACAGTGACTCTGCAGCCTTGGCCAAGGATTTCAACTGCATTCTCCAAGCGTTATGCTCATTGTGCTAAAAATCACCTGCAAAGCATTCTTTGTGATATTTACTTTATAAAATTAAAGCACAGGGAGAAAAAAAAAAATCAGTTTCTTTCTGCTATTCCTTAGTTTGCGTAAGCAGTCAATTGTAAATGTCAAACGCCAGTGGTGCATTAGAAAAAGATCACACTGGAAAATTCTCTCTTGAAGGCCAGAGCCCAAACTCCTCGCCAGCCCCAAGACTGCTCTAATTTCACATACAACATCCTACATTAGGACCATGTACAGTAATGCCTAATTTAGCCATCACAACTCCAGCAGCGTGGGAGTTAAAGAGACTCCAACAGCATGTGCGCAGAGGGTTCACGCTATGCTAAATTTTAGGCAGTGCCCCTCTGCTTCAGATAGCTCTGTCCAGGTTCAAAGGAGTGAACAGGGAATATTGTGAGATCTGAGCTCATTAGAGGAGCAGGTGGGGATGTCTGCAGCTGAATAAGCAGGTTGCTTTGGGAATAACATGAAACAGATGTCCTGTCTTCGCACTCCCTGAACATTTTCTTCAAATAAATTGCAAGTGCAGGGTTTAAGGCTGAGCCTGTCATTTATCTCTTTAGCAACTCCTCTTCTGTTTTCTTCTGCCTGTTTTCTTTCAGGGTAGCAAACCTTTTCTGTAAAAGGATGACTTCAGAAGCTAGAGAGCAAAAAATGCTTTTTGATTGAGCAAGGGAAATGAAGTGCTCCTTGCTAAATGAGTTTACTGAAGTTTCAGGTAGAGAATACTGGGAGGTGCTCTGCACATGTTACAAGGCACGTATTCAAACAAGTCAAAGCTCATTGAAGAAAACCACATACTAAGGCTTTACTAAGGGGATTTCCCTTCAAGATAGTTTCCCAGCCACATCTATTGTTCGGGTTGGGAGGGAGTCGGGTTTTTACATATGCTAAGTATAGCTTGTGGTTTGTTATTTCAGCACAGCAATGCACTTATTCATATCAAATGTCTCAAATAGATGAAGGGACACTGGTTCCAATTACATACCTAAGTCCTGGGAAATAAGCAGGCAGGTCTAGAACCATTCATAGAGAGTTACCTAAAACGTGCTCACCAATGCGCTTACCAAAAATGTGCTTTCTTTAAGTAAGAGATTACTTAAAGCACATACAAAAGCAAAGGAGACTTGATTCTTCATCATGTATGAAGATTTTACTTTGAAAGACAAAAGCACCCAGCCTTCTACAAACAGGCAATGTTTTGGGATGTTGTCTTTTTGGAGACACCACCCCAGCCTCGACCAGAAGGCATCTATTGATCATCATAAAGTTCCTACCACTCACCATCTAGAAGTGTCTCAATGAGGTTCCTTCAGGTTAGGCAACCAGCCCCCTTTGTCAAGGTCCAGGATTTATATTTAAAAACACATTGCACGGGTAATGTACAAGGGACGAAAACAGGCAACAAACTTCTAAGACATATTAGTGGAAAAAATGGGATTTATAGGTCCACTGTCTTTGCTTATGATTGACCACTTAACCCACAGTGATGTAGGAATGCCATTTACTGACTGCTCTACTGCCTATGCTGCTGGGATAACCTTTCCTATATGCAATGCTCTTGACAATGTGCATAACTCAGAATTGTGCAAAAGAAACTTCCAAAAATCGGCACAGAGAATTAGTTCAAACCTCAAGACAAAGAGACAATAATTCACCAACTCCATCAGCACTACCAGAAGTTAATGCAAAATAAATTCCATGGGAGTTTGCAAAAATGTCAGATGACAATAATACCTGAGTGAGGCAGAGCATATTTTATGCATCCTGCTCATCAGCTGTAAAGCCTGTCTGCATGACTGTTTTTTCTCATTTGAATTAATCACACCGTATATTATGAAGAGACCCGCTGAGCCCTTTAGTACATAAAGCATTGAAAAAATGTTATTAAAAAAGTTATTTTGGAAATTTGCAATTACATATCTATTTGTACGCTTGCATTTATTGCTTCTCTTACTATCAGTCTGTGTCAAGCTAAAGACATAGGAGTCTGTTTACACAGATGGACGTTTGGAGCCATTATAGGCATGCTTACAAGAAAGTAACAGTATTATTCTTCTGAAAGGCTATAAATTTTAAAACCAAAGTTACAGAGCAGCTGTTTGGCATAAGTAGATTTGTCAAACTATTTCATATTAAGTTTCTACAGCGTCTCAACTTTGATATGCATCCCAGTTCTAAAACCAGGAACCCAGAAAATCCATGTTCAATCTTGGCCATAAATAGCGCCAACAACCTCGAAATGATGCCGTGTACTGAAGCTCCTCTATATGCACTATCTCGGTTAGTCTGGAGCCTTAAACATTTAAGGCACAGAAAAAGCCGTTTGCAAGTCAATGAACCCAACCATCTGTCTACAGATGTACATCCCCTCACATGAACTAAGTATCAATCTTGAAAAGAAATTCAACTTTTTACTTCACCCTTTATAGGAAGACACTTTTGCTGGCTTGAAGTCCTCTTCCAATTGATGCAATAAATGCAGCCACTGCTAGTTTATCCCCATTTGCTCCTGCACCAGTCAGCTCTTCTCCCTCCCTGATGTTAACCCTCAATCTATTTATAGACAACACCATAAAATGTCCGGCCAGCCCTAAAAGTGAGACTTGGGCCCTGATTTTTGGGCTACACCTTCAGTTTTGTGTGCAAGTCTGACAAGAATCATTTCTGCACACAGGGGTCTTCACTCTGCTAACATTATTAAAAGCAGAAGAATAACCAAGTATGAATTTCACAGCCCTAACAATCTTATGAAATTTGTGAAATACAACAGACAAACAGGTTTCGCTCACGCACCCATGGACTGTGATGGTAAAGGTCGATGCAAGGGCATTGGATCCAAGCGCTAAATGGATAAAATGGCATCCCCAGCAGTTTTTTTCTCATTCATTATCAGTGTATTTTTAGAGTCACCACATAACCCTGCCCACCCTTCCCCACAGGGATATCAGTATCGAGTCATTCGTCAGCAGAATATTGTCACATTTTACAACATAACCCTTAAATACAAGAGCCCTCAACAGGACAGTGCTGGAGGTTATTGATTTTGAACCACTGATGCAGCAGACAGCATCCCCCCAGCAGGAGAGATGCCCAAGGTCAAATGCCTTCTTAAAATACACATTTGGCTACCAGGAGTTTCATTAAGTTCAATAAACCATCAGGTATTGACTGGCAGCACTATTTATAAATAATCAGCCTGTACAGTGCTGACCCCTTTTTTATTTAATGAAATTTGTTTTCTCTTCTCAGTGTCAGGTATTTTGAGTTAGCGAAATGCTGTGACCTCTTCCACACTAAAAATGAAACTGTGTATAAAGACTGTCATAAAAGCCCAGCAGTAGCAACAGCTCCCGGAAATAGCATATATCTATTTAGGTAATACAAACAAGATGTCAAGTCTTTAAAAGCGTAAGCTGTTAAACCAAGCACCAAACCATCCATAAACATTTGCATTCCACAGAGCGAGAGCGCGCTCTCTCCTTCATTCAGCCTCCATAAAATAAATAATATATTATGCACGAGCAAAATTTGTGTTATTGCAGCAGTGACAAGTCATCCTGAATTAAGACATGCAAGAATTAAAGCTCTCCCTCTTTGTGCATTTCCTAAAGGGAAAGAATTTCCTAAAGGCAATATTTCTTGCACAGGAGCTGCGATGTCCCGGATGTCACTGTGGGCCCAGCCGGAGAGCGCTCGCCAGGGCTGAGCTTCAGCAGAGCCACCCAGCTCTGAGCTCCCAGTGCGGGGCCCATGTCCTGCTACGTTCAAGCCCCCACGCTTTCTTAGTTCAACATTGCTTCCTCCTCCTTATCCCAGAATTGGCAGGAGCTTTACTTACCGTAGGCTAGCAAAAACTTATTTTGAATTAATAGTCCTTTATTTCCTTACGGACTTTCCTTATTTCTGTTCTTAATGCCGCGGTGGCAGAGGTAGGGATCCCTCTTCCTCCTCCTGCTCCTCAGCTAATTTGTTCATCTGACCTTTAAATTCTCCTGCACCATCCATAAGTGGGGGGGAATCACCACAAAGAAATCCAGGAAACATACGCGTATAACTTCAGGCCATACTATATTTAGCAGTTCCCTGGTGTGCTGCTATGTTTTTAATTGCTGTTGTCAGAATATATGTGGGAGAGGTAGCTGCTGTTTTACGAAATAAGAACCCTTTATACCCAGGTGTTAAGTGCATGACTGTCATCCGACCAGTTAATGGGAGCATGAACTGTCAGGGTCAAACACAGCACCTAGACCCTCTTATTTTGCCTAAGGCACTGCTCTGCTATACTTGCCATGAAAGTTGGTTGGTTTTGTTTCTGTGCATGCGCACACCCATTCACACAGAAAGGGGTGCATTTTTATTGTGCATATACATATTTATGCATACTTTATTGCATCACAATATTTTTATTTGCAAGCGAGCAGTGTTCAATGATGCAACATTTGTAATGTGCATGGGGGATGGATAGATACAGAGTTATTACAAGACAAGATTAAAACTCTTCGGTTGATCTGTATTGATTTTATTTTTGCAGTACTGTCTGCCTGATCATACATCTTCCCATTCCCACGCCGCTGCTGGGCGGGAGGGGGTGTACGATTCAGCTGAGACTGCAGAGCATGGCATATATCTGCGTAGCAGAGAAAAAGCCGCCGGCATCCTTGAGTGGTTACAAATTACAGTCCTCTCACTAGGGGACCAGACTGGAGCCAGGATCCAGCTTTTAGTGTGCCAAAGCCAAATACAGCTAAATTACACTCTCATCTGCTTTATCAAACAGCCACTGTGGCGGATGCAGTCTCCACCAGGTCCTTGCCCCATGGCCGGGGCCACCTTGTGCGGCCATCCGCGCTGCCACATGCACAAAGCATGGAGGGGCCGTGCTGCAGGAGGGAGACCCTGTTCATGGTCTGTCAAGCTCAGATCCAGTTTAGCCCTTGTACCAGTGCATGCACACATGTAACAGCCAAAACCACCTCGGGAAGCAAAAGACAAGTGTTGCACAATGCAAGTGCCGAGTGAGAGCACCAGCACCTCCATACTCAGCAGCCGCAACTGCTGCAGTGGTGCCTTTGCCACTACACCAGCACGGAAGTCCCTCCCTTTCTTTGTAACACAATAAAACTGATCTAGGAGCATCTCCTGTGTGACCAACCAGTTCCCATGCCTCCTTACTGACTGAAAAGCAGCAGATTATTTGAAAGCAGGAAGCAAACACACCCACACTGCCTTTTCAACCTTGTTAGCATTTGCCAAGCATCATTTCAACCCTGACATTATAGATGTTTAACAGGTCCATACTGAAAGTCTTTGAACCTTGCAATCAATACAACTGAGCCACTGCACAAAATTTAGCATTGATCCATGTTTCACTTCATTAAATGTTAGTTTTACAAGGTTCAAAACTGGTCTGCTTAAAATTGTTTAACAAACTGTGGTTGTATCATCAGCTTTAAATGGCCACGCAAGACTGAGTGCAGGCAAACCTGCTAGCTATTTATTTCTTGCCCTACAACAATATCAATTTGGCAAACTCACTTTTAAAAGTTTGTAACGTGTTCAGCAATATTCACTTTAAGCTCAACTATGCTGACAATACCGCTTAATGATCATGCTTAGGGATTCAGACAAGGCAACATCACATCCACCTGTCCCCAGTGCACACTAACCTGTAGGTACTGCAAAATCGATGCTGCAAATACAGATTAATTACACCCCTGAGAACCAACTGCGTTTTCAGCTGTCTCCCCCATATTAAGGAAGGAAAAGTCAGCACAAAAATGGGAACAGGTTGGTACCAGGCTATGCCCTCAGCTCATGCATCGCACAAGGGCAGGACTGTCAATCTGATGCAGAAAACAGTTGCAGGATTTGTGTGTGTATGTTGCAACTCACCATGGGTGATGCAAGCTTCAAGGCAGCGGCACTGAGGGAGCGTGAACAATAAAACTTAAACAGTGGGGAGAAAAGGAGGCTCAGGGGAGACCTTATCACTCTCTACAACCACCTGAAAGGAGGTTGTAACAAGGTGGGTCTCAGTCTCTTCTCCCAAGTAACAAGCGATAGGATGAGAGGAAATGGCCTCAAGTTGCACTAGGGGAGGTTTAGATTGGATATTAGGAAAGATTTCTTCACAGAAAGGGTTGTCAAGCACTGGAACAGGCTGCCCAGGGAAGTGGTTGAGTCACCATCCCTGGAGGTATTTAAAAGATGTGTAGATGTGGTGCTTAGGGACATGGTTTAGTGGGGGACTTGGCAGTCTTAGGTCAACAGTTGGACTTGATGATCTTAAAGGTCTTTCCCAACCTAAAAGATTCTATGATTCTTTGAACACTGCTGCTGCCTGAGCTCTGTCGCTGCCAAGCTGCCCACCCTGTGGGCCCTAAGGAGGCACTCTCTTTAAAATTCTTCAAACTTTAAATACATATTTTTTTAAAACATACCAGTTCCTCTGAAGTGGGCAGGCACAAGTGCTGTGGCACGTGCCATTTGTCCCTTAAAGACCATATGATCCTGAAGTGGGCTGAGCCATACAGATTTGCAGCAGTATTAACGTGTACACTCAGCAAATGAATAATAAATTCTGCTTTTGGGCAGAATTTTGTGTGAAACACACAATCTTAATCTATTCCTACAACACCAGGACGGCTGAGAGCATCTATCAAGCCCTTAGTCCACAGGCAACATGCTGCATGGGATAAAGTATGAGGGCTGATAGCAAACCAGCTCTCTCCTACCACCACTAACAAACACCGTTATTTATCTTCTGGACAAGTTTAATATTTTAGTGCAAATGGTTTTATGTACTAGTATTTCCTCATTTCTATGGCCTTGGGTTGCCAGCTTCTATATTTTCATTTCCACAGCCAATATTGTACATTCATTACAGAGGGGAAAAAAAAAAATGTTTCACATCAACATGATTCCTTTGTGCTCTGGTTAAAGGTGGGACTTCCCTCTTTATTCTTGTCTCCTGTAATTTATTAAACCCTTTGCCATGATAAAATTAATAGCGAGTCTTGGAGTAGGTAAAAATCTATTTATGCAAACAATTGATACATTGCACAAACCATCAGATAAGAATCAGCTTTAAAATTTTTATATATGTATATATATATTTTTTTTTTTTTTAAAGCATATCAGTTGCTGAGGAACTTTGCCACCTACCACTTGCAGATGCGCCGGGGCAGTCAGCCCCAGGCGGGGGCCTCCTTGCTGTCCCCCAGCTGGCAGCTGCTTTTGCAAATGGAAATCTGCTCAAGTGTTTTGGAAATTGCTACTCACTTTGCTTGTGCCGAGAGCCAAGGTGACAGTCCAGCAAACCAGAGCCACGACAACACCTGGGTGTATTACTCCTCTCGGTGCAGAACTATGGCCTTCAGAGGAAGCATTCCTGTTTAAGAATGGGGTGTCAGAGAATTAGACCAAGTTTACAGCCCAGAAATAGCAGCTCTCTTGTTCACAAGGCAAGTAATTAGACACTGCAAAAACCATAGAAAAGTGTTGATTTTATGTTGGTACTTCGTATTACAGAGCTGTGAGCTGCCCAATACTAAAATCTCCCAGACGCCGTTTCTGACGCGTTCCACATCAGTCGTTATTCATTCCCCCTCTCAACAAATGGGCATTGCTGAGTATTGAGGGAAACCTCTTTTGGTTGCTACAAGCTCCATGGCCAGGAGGGGGACACATGTATATACATTCAGATTTGGAGGGCTGCACTGCACACAGTGATCAAAACCACCCCTGCAACTACATCACAAGGAGTTTCACAGCGCCCACTAAAGTGGCATTAGCAAAGGCATTCAGAAAATTCTCCTCCTTTATGCATTATTTCTCTCTGTCCTCCAGTTTTGCTTTGAGTGGAGAAGCCCCACCGATGGCAGCGGCTGGAAAGCAGTCCCTTTGACTTTATGGCTAAAGCATCACAAAACGTAATGTTTTTGTTGTCACTGTCTGCAGGATAAATGGTATTACTCTGACAGACTGAAATTCATACACAAAATAAAGATACTCCTACAGGATAAAAGGAGTGGAGAGCCACTCCGGTCACAGATCAGCACGATTTTGCAAGGCCCAGCAGCCTCTGCCAATTTGCTTGGCAGAGCCACGAAACCAACTCCAGCATCAAGGCAGGAAAGGAGAAGGACTGAAATCAGCTCTCGTCTGCAAAGTTTTATTCCTCTGAGCATCAACGAAACGCAGATGGTCTTTCCTCTGAGTGAAGACCATTCTGCACCTGGAAAACTCAAGCAGGGAAGAGAGACCAGAAGGCACAGGGAAGAAATCCGTTCGTACAGGCGCTTTGCTTTGCAAACTGAGCCGTACCCCTCTAATCAGCAGCAAATGTTCCTGTGCACAGCAGTAATATGTGCGGACCAAATGTGTCTCTCAAATAGATGAAGGCATTTCTTCATGTAAATAAATATTCTGCATTGACTTAAAAAAACCCAGCAGGCACCTGTTGGAATTTTTAAAATAGAGGAAAAAGGTGTTAATGGTGTTAATAAGGCTGTTTGGGATCTGCCTTTCTTTTCTGAAATTATTTTGAAGGAATAGGGATGAAGTCAGAAGCAGATTGGAGGGACCTTCCCCCAGGAGCGGAGTTCAAAAAGCAGCATTTTTCTGAGCAGTGTTCCCAAGGAAAGGCCATCAGGCACTTGCACATAACTCCCAGTGGTACAATAGAAAATGATGCCACGTCACATACTCAGATAAACACTAAGCTAAGACTAAATAAACTAAGTGTGTGTTTTAGCACCAGGCTCCACAAACCCGGAGTAAACCCCGTACAGACTTACCTGTCTCTACCAACAGTTTACAAAGCACCATCACTGAGCATGTTCACAGGGTTATCCTTCAAGGCACTAACATATCCCATCTGACAGATTCCCCTCTAACAAGAAGCTTTAGCAAAGCATCCAGTGAATCACAGACCAACATGAAATGAATTTAAGTTCTCATGAGCAGAGGAACACCTTGTCCAGGCTGGTGCCTTATTCATGTAAAACTGTCCCTGTTACATCTCCACTCCCTCATTGAGTTGTTCTGAGCTGCATAAATTAGTTACACAGGAGCGAACAGGAATAGGAGATATCTGATAGATCCTGTAAATTCCCTGAAGCCCTTTGAAAGTCTAGGCTTCAAAATGAGGAAAACATCTTTTAGAATTTTTAATTGCAAAGTATAGATCACTGCACTTCACCCAGTAGATTTTTTTGTTGTTGCTGTTATAACATGGCTGTATTTTGTCATAATTCAACTAGAACTGTAATTTGTCAAGTACCATAGCCGTGTCCTTTTGGTAAATGCCTAATTGTTCTACTAAGCTCTACTATAGTCATTTACGAGACCAAGAGCACCTGCAAAGTACAACCATTTTTGATCACAACAATTAGATTTCTACTGTTTATGGACCAAATTTTCCTAGGAGGTACAGAGGGGGAAAATCCACTTACAGCTGAGGTCTATCAAACGACATTAGTTCAAGAGCTTACCTAGTGTATTTATCTTTTATTGGAATAGCTTTGTCACTTCCTTTCAACACGCATTATCATTTTTACCATAGTTACAGGTTTACAATCTCTGGTTCCCTTCCTGGGCCTTAGCATTCCCAGCAGCCGCTAACGATGGCGATTTATCAACAGTCCTAAATGATGGACATGTTGTTTCCACCAGCTGTGGTAACCATTGCTTCAAGATAAAAACTGCTTAAGGTGTTTTCACCACAAGAAAGGACTTGCAAGGTTAAATTAAATTTTAAATCTTTTTAATTACTAAATTTGACAATTTCCATGTAATCTACCTACTCCTCAGGAAATCGCAACTGACACACCAAAACGAGAATAGAAAATGCATCATTTTGAGATGATTTTCCAGTCATTTATACCCATGAAATCCCAGTTAAGAGGACTGTGTCCATAAAGCAGCAATAGAAACATGAAGGGAATCAGGTCCTTTCTTTTAAGTGTATGTCTGTCCAGCCAAACCGGCGCTACCTTTCCTGATGGGTTTAAATATTGTACAGATTGCTCAGGTAGTTGAAAACAGAATAAAAACCCGGTTTTGTGTGCAGTTATAGTTCAGCTCAGACTCCAGTATTGTAGTCATATTTTTCCTGCCCTTTGGTCATCTTCACTTCTCTGTACAGAATGAACACTTACAGGACACATCTGAACAGAGACCAAGCCAGAGCATTATTTTGGATCAGTTATACAGCTCTCTTCTAATATCATCCCTTAATTTATATAATTTTAGCTCATCTTGTTCAGGCCACCAGAATTCAGAGCCTAATAAGGTGTGAAATAGGAATTACAAATGTGGTTAATAGGCAGTTTAGTCAGAAACCTTTTAGGGAACATATTTAATTACTCCTAGGAAAAAAAACAGTCTGCCTAATATTTCCTCCCCGTCTAAATGAATAGCATGCGATAATTAGACTAAATACCCTTCCCTCTTGAAATCGCTCTGATTTATGGACTTTGCTGTTTATGTAGTTTGTATGATGACAGAAAACTAAAATGCAGCAAATATGACTTAGAACACATTTTTTATACCATGCATTCAAGAAGTTTTCCTCTATCTTTGATACCAACAGTTGCTGAGTGTGCACAGTTAACAATGGGCAGTAAGCGGAGGAACAAATTATTTATGTAGATGCCGTTCTACCCAAGGAAATATTCTTTTACCTCTGTGAAACGACAGGAAATGTCCAAATTCAAACCGATTTTTTCCCCTTCAAATTCACACAGCTCAGTTGGCGGGGGGACAGGGTTGTACCCTCACACACACAGAGTTACAGAGGTCTCAGCACTTCACAAATCTTAATGCCAGCCTGGAGAAATACCCACACAGGGGGACAGTTTGGGGAGGGAGGAGCTGGCTCTGCCCACAACACAGGCTGGGTGCTGTGGGGCCAGGCGCCATGTCCTCCACGCCCGCCTTCGAGGGGACGGGGAGGTAGTTCAGCCCACCCAGAAAATGCAGAGCTTGTTGTGAGACTCCATCTACCTTTAGGGAGAAAATTCAGGTGGGATTTTTAATATAGATCACGAGTACCTGCAGTGGGTGTGAGCGCCCGGGCGTCGGCTGCGCTGTGAGGAGAGGTGGGGGCTGCCTCCCGCTGGGCACAGCTGGTTCCAGCCGGTTCCGGCTGGTTCCAGCAGCCCCAGCCCAGGGCACAGCCCCGCCCCTCAGCCTCACCAGAGGCACCTCAGGGGAAGTGGGTTTAAGAACAGACAAAATGTCACCTGTCAGTGAGGACTGAGGAAAAAAAATGTGAGAAACAGCCCCACGAGACTGCAGGGGAGAGGAGGAGGAGTGGGAGAGAGGACCCAGCCTTGCTCTCCTCCCCACTTCTGACAATGAAAGCACAAGAGAGAAAACAAGTGCGGCCGAATCAGAGCTGGCATGTCAGGGTATGTCCCATGGCGACAGGCAATGAGACACGGTTACCAGCCACGCAGACATCCTGACATGGTCAGCTGGTCCCAAAACCACAAAACCTCCACCCCCACAGGGCTGACCCTGGGAAGTGAGAGTCCTTGGGGTCTCCTAACGCCTCCCCGGACCGGAGACGTGGGCAGGAACGAGCCCCTCGGTCCCTTCGTCAACAGCACAGGATCAAAACAGACAAAGACATTTTCAACTGACACGTGAGCATCGCTGAAGGATGCTGAGCGTCAATTATTTCATCAAGATCAAAGATAAACCCTTATCTGCACTAGTCTCAGCACCGCTCAGTAGCAGACCAGACCACTGTCTGAATATTATCAAAAGCCATCTCTCTATTGTTCCTTCTTCCTGCTAAGGCAGGGATATTAGCAGGGAAAAAGTCAAGTATATGGTCACAAGGATCTTTCATCTGAGAAAAGGAAGAGCTTCAAAGGGCCGAGGGAAGCTACTCAGATAGTCTGAAGTGGTCACCTTTTTTTTTTTTTTGTTGAGGCAACTGCTCTATCTATTTTTAATCTGAAATTTTCTCCAAAATTACTTTAGAGCAGCATGTTTATTGCACACTGCTGGCACTTCTCTGCCTTTACATCAATCTCAATTTTCCATTAGCACCTGCAAAAACATTTTGCTGGACACAGTAAAGCTATTACTTAACATAAGCACATATGGATTATGGATGTTGTATACGAATATTTCTGTAGTTTCCATTCTGTCAGAGTACCAACATAGCCGTTGTCACCACAGTATTTAAACACATCTAGTACCCTTATAAAACAGGGCTGCTGAGGGAGGTGATCCTTCCCCTCTACTGGGGATCTACTTCCCACTGGTGGGACATCTGGAGTGCTGGGTCCAGTTTTGGGCTCCCCAGATGGACATGGACATACCAGAACGAGCCCACGGGAGGCCACCACGATGGCCGGGGGCTGGAGCACAAGGCGTGTGCCTCTCCCCAGAAGTGCCCAGTGAAAGGATGAGACACAAATGGGAACACAGGAAATTCTGGGAAGATATAAGGAAAACTTTTTCACCGTGAGGACGATCCAACTGGATAGAACACAGGGCAACACTGCGGTTGGTTAGGGGTGACCAACGCATGGGGATGAACCCTGCACGTCTGGTATGGTCTAGCCTAAGAGCCTGGTCCACGCAGCTCCCTGCTGGCACTCAGCCGCTGGCACATGCCATGGCCAATGGCAACAGCTTCCCCTGCAGATGATTACAGGCCACTCCTATCCTGTTTACTTGTTATGAATTGTTTCAGCGTGTTTTCCAAAGCCTGATTAAATTATGGTAACGGCTCATCTGTTCACAAGTGGCTTGTCAAGGTCCTCAGGTGCCTGACCCCTTTCCTCCACTGTCACGTGCAGTCAGGCCCCGATGTGTAATCACCGGGCAGACCCGCTCTGGTGGACAACTTAATTACAGCCACATGCTATTGGGGTCAACACAGAATTTAGAGACTGAACTCCAGGTAACATATGGCATAATTTATGATTACAGAAATATACTGGTGCCTTCCTGCCTTTCTCTCTGTCTGCACGTGTGGTGCATCAAGCCCAAACAGTCCTTTCCAAGCGGGCGAAGGATGGTGGCAGCTCTGCTTTGCCACATTAAGCCCTCGGTCTGGGGACAAGCTGGCCAGGCTCTCCCCATGGGACGCAGCAAGGGTGCACCTCAACTATGGGGACTGCTGGCCCGTCTTGATGGTCTGTGGCACCTTCGGATACAGAGTGGATATTCTCCTGTACAGAAACAAACAGTAATGTGCTAGTTATGTAGCTTTGCTCTTCTAGTGAAGCCATCTTGGAATATACCGCCTTCAACATCTATTTCATTTTTCCCCTAATGTTATTTAATGGGATTTATGGAGACAAGGTTTAATCATTGATCGTTATTTTACCTTTTCTCCCCCCTTTTAAAGTTATTAGCAAAACAATTAACATTTTAACAAAAATTTCTAGCTATAATTAACCTCTGGGAGGCAAAATCTTTTATTTTGTTTAACATGTACATATAATTTATTTACTGTGATTAAATGAAGAAGCTTTGGAGTCCTCTTAGCTACAGGTTACCTCATCTGAATGTGAGGTGCTCTACCTGTCCGCAGGGAGCAGACCATCCCAAAGGAGCGTGTTTTACTTTGAAATCACTCATTCAGATGCCACCGAATGCCAAGATACAAGTAAGCAGTTTGGCTACAAACCCTTTTGCTTTTGATTTTACTTTGGGTTCTCCTTTTAACTGTTTGGTACCAGTACCCTGATCAGGAAAGCTGAGAAACTGTGCTGGGAGCCTTATCAGCGCTGCCTTTTGGGCACTACAGCAGAGAACAGACTTTGCTCGGAAGAGCAGAACATCCCATCTGCAACACCCTCTAACTGCACTACGCACCAGACCATAAACTAACCTAAGTCCTGTTTGTTTCAGTGACCTTCAAATAAAGCCTGGTGTGCACATGTGCATACCTGCATGCAGACCCACAGAGCATGTGTGAGCACCTGAGCAAAAGGGAGGCTGTACCATGCTACGTATTGATCCTGACAACTAGGAAACTAGTAATATATACCATTCTCTTACTATACTGTGCGTAAGTTCAGTAGCAGCTCTTAATTCATGCATCATTGTGAAAGGCTCAATGGCTACGATGTGCTTTTTTTTTTAAAAAAAAAGTGTCTTCAGCATTAAAAGGCATCTAACATATGCTCTCCTTCCAGCCTTAAGAGACCTGTTGGCCATTTAAGGCTGCCAGCAGTCCTGCCAGCGAGGCGCGGTGCAATGGTGCAGAAGGGTGACACTGTGTGCACCAACAGACTAATGTTTCTGCAGGGAGCTGATGGATGGCGGTGCCGGGAGGCAGCTAAGCAAGGGCAGAGTGGATCGTGGGTCAGCAAGACAGAAACTGAACCACAAAGCCTGAGATTTAGAGGTCCTCATGCTATTTGTGACATCTTGTTCCCTTGGAGAAAAGATATCTTCCCATGCTGTGGAAGGTTTGTCTTTCTAGATGGCACCACCCAGAGCAGAAGGCCTCCAAGAAGCAGTTTTTGCAGTTATGCATATTCAAAGCTTGATGTAAACGAAAGCAAAACCAGAGCAATCACTAGGACCTGTTACACAATGGTAAGAAGCAGCCTTGAACCCCAGCCAATTCCTACTCCATCTTTTCATCCACTTCCTACAAACTTGGCCGCACACACTTGTAAGTTCATCATCATTCCCCTTTTCTACTGGGCCACACGACCACCTGGCCTGAACATCAGTGACTCCAGTCCTGCTGCCCAAGTGTGGAAGGTGGTTAACCAAGTCTGAGAACAACTCGCTTCTGGCATTCAGTATCGCAACTTCTTCCCTGCCACTTTGATTTTTATTTGTCCATGGCTACAAATGCTAATATTCAGCTAAGCTGCTCTGAGACACCACTTGTATGCTGCAGGAGAAAAGCATAGGAGGAAAATAAAACCTCCAGTCAACATTTGGTAGGCTACTGGCAGCACAAAGTGACAGTGCCCAAGTGACGCATCCAAGCCCCAAAATACTTGATGCAAAACTTCAGAATCTTTAGTGAGAAGCCAAAGGGATGCTATAAAATGGCCATAACAGGCTGAAAAAAAAAAACAAAAACCAAGAGGAAGTGTAAAAGTCACAACAGAAAGAAAAGAATGCATTGCTTTAACATCAGCGTAAGGTGAGAACATACAAGAATGCTTGTAAAGAAGGCTTTAAAATGAGTTTCATAATCTGCTGTGATTGAAGGAAAGGCCTTGTTCGAGACCACCGTTTATCTTGCACTTAATCGTAAGCACGTGTCGGGGTTCCAGGCTGAAGCAAGGGGTTAATTCTCCTACTATTTCACAGGATTAGAACTCCTTTTTTTTCCCCAGGAAATGTAGTGTTATTGTGAAGCCCATCCAGACATGCTATTTCATAATTAATACTAAATAAAAAGTGAATTCTCTCCTTTGTCTAAATAGTTTGCTTTGGCTCAGCTAGAAGCGGCAATTAGCAAGACAGCCTCCCTGAACGTATTTGATCTGCTACAGAGCTTCCTGCTGTGTATCAGAAGAACAAATCTGATTTCACACAATCCATGGGGTTTATGTTGGCTGGATGTGCTATAATTAAAATGATCTTTTTTTTTTTTCCTGAGGGCTTCGTTTATATGCTTGTGTTTTTTTGTGGGGAGGCACGCACGTACCTAATTTAACAGTTTTGTTGATTTACACTTCTGCTCTTTACTGGTTCCCTTTGTAGCGTTCACTGTTTGTAGTTTGGTGCAGAAATGGGGACCTGTTACCATTTGTGTTATAGGTCCGTTTTATTAGCAGGAGTAGAGGAACAGTTCCCATGGAAACGTTCCCGTGTTTCATGGTATGCTTTTCCTGGGATTTTCAAGGTTGGGTAGGGTGGGCTCTGGGGTGCTCTGGGGCTTTCTAAATGGGCACATGCAGCAGTCTGTGAACACTTCCCGGTCAGCAGGGGGAGAAAAATAACGTAATTTTAGATTTTGTAAGAGAGGAAATACCCAATCTAACACCTGTGAAAACTGAGCAGCTCGACAGCCCCATGCCACAGATTGATGTTCAGGCCAATTCCCACCACTCTGACAACAAACCGGATCCTATTTTGAAAGGCCACCTCAAAACTGAGTGTTTTCCTTTCACTCTCTGACCTTTATGCTTAAGCCATGAGTGATGCTACGGTTTAGCAGGGCTCAGCGCACTCACCTGAGCCAAGATGTCCTCGTGTCACTAGGGACTTTCAAAGCTTCTTGAAAAAAACCATGCCATCAACCCCCTCCTGCTTTCCAGCTGCGATGTTCAGGCCCAGGGAACACTACTGCTTATGGGCCAACCCTGTCCCCTGGCATTTATCAAGACCAATACTACAAAAATAATCACATGTGAAAACATTAAACCACCTTATTTCTCACACAGCCTTTCTCTGAGTCCTTTAAGATTGCCATACGCACAGGTGAGTTGCGTAGCAAATGGGTTGTACCACTAATCACATAAACACTGCAGAAGATTCACCTGCGGCCTGGATCCTGGCAGGACAGGTCCCCGTCCCCGTCCCCCTTCCCTTTGTCCTCTTTCTTTCCAGAGTCTGGGGATGGGTTCACAATGTTATTTTTTCCTTTACTTTTTCATCTGAAGACTTACAAGTTATTTTAAAAAATTACTTCAACCTATTCACAGTAGTGGGGAAAAACCCACCAAAGAAACTTCAAACTTCAGGGCCACAGCATCGAAGAGATAATTATAACAAATTCTTATTCAAGTGGAGAGTAATTATCATGTTCTAACAAACATATTAAATAATTCATTATTATTATTTTGGCATGTCTTTGTGAACCAGGTGTTTAGGAAGCTGTTTCAGATGGAAGCATGTAACAAAGTCCCTGGGGTCCTTCCTCACCAGCCAGCAGCATGAGAAGAACCACAAATGCTTGGACAGGGCTGGAGCTACCCAGAGCCTGGCTCCAGCACGGCCAGCAAAGACCTCATATCAATATCAGAAGATGCTATGGTTTTATTTATTTTTCATCATTCCCCATGAATATTTCTCAGTTTTCTAATTACTCCCGTGGAAAAGTTTGAGCTTTCTCAGTTAAGAAGGATTCAAGTAAGGTTTATGTCTCTGGTCCATGTTATCTCTTAAGTTTTTAAAACATGATAATATTTTTATTTATGTTAGACTATTTAAAACTTTATTTTCATTCACACTACCATTTTTGGGTTGTCTCACCCCCCACCAAAGTCAGCAGGAGTGCCCAGGAGCACCCCATGTAGTCTCACGCTCTTTCAGGAATTACTAAGCCTTCCCTTCCCCTCTGATCTTTTTGTGAAGTGGCCCCAGTATTTGGCTTTTCATAACAACTAAAGTTTCTCTTCCACATATTGAATATCTGTCGAGTCAGCTGTTCTTACCTTCAGGTTTTTGGATGACCAGAGTCACAGAGCTAGTTGCTGGCTTGAGGATGGACATTCATGGCTGGGTTCCCTGTGTACGTGGTTCACCTGAACCTGGAAAACACAAGTGTGGAGACATAAGGAGGTCTTGGCATCACATACCTGGCAGCTGTATTTGCTGCTCTGTTCTGCAGGAATTCACAATAAAGGACAGTCTCATCAAGACTTCCTCCCCCCCCCGAAAGCGGGGGAAAAAGTGGCTGAGTCACTTTCTTCTATATCAAACTGGTGAGATCAGTATAAAGAATTCACACCACCCTGGGACTTATTTCAAAACATATAAAGAATTAAATGAACCGGTGCCCTGGCAAGAGCGGTATTTGTTGGGGAGGTACCCGACAGCAACACGGAAAGCCTGTGGGGCATTTGGTGTTTGAGAGGTTCGGGCAGCACAAAGGAGCGTGGGGCCAGGTGCCGTCCCCATGCTGCAGAGGCTGTTTGGGCTGGCTGTGCTCAAAACATTAAAAAGGGCACACTGGCTTTGTGCCGTGTTCATAAACACGTCCATCAACTGCAACCTTTGGGGGAACGGGCTCTACTAAAACCATTCACTTGCTGACAAACAAACTGCCATTCTTTGCCTTCTAACCCTTCAGCAAAGCAGCTTTTCTCCACTCCAGAATGTAAAATCCACTCACTACATCCGCTACACGAGTGCTATTTAAAATTCACTTGCATAGTAAATTTTATAGCTCATTCATGCTCAGCTCAGAAGCTGGGAACGGCCCCGTAACAACATGTGCAAACTTTCGACTGAAGCAGAATTATGCTAAAAACAATTGAATGAGGAGTCTGTGAGGCTTGGCGCAATCACATTTTACTGAAAAACGCCATTCACTCCCTCCGTTCGCTGCGTGCTTTTTATTTTTCACTTGCATAGTAAATTTTATAGCTCATTCATGCTCAGCTCAGAAGCTGGGAACGGCCCCGTAACAACATGTGCAAACTTTCGACTGAAGCAGAATTATGCTAAAAACAATTGAATGAGGAGTCTGTGAGGCTTGGCGCAATCACATTTTACTGAAAAACGCCTAAACATGCAGGCGGAGAGCAAGACAGATGAGATGAAGGTCCATAACTACTACAGCAATTTTTATTCATTAGCGCAGAGACGTATCGGCAGGCTACAGGACCCCTCAAGAGCACTGACCCTCTTCTCTGCACACTGCACACTTTCTCCTCTTAGTAAGCTGTATTTTTTAGGGGCCCCCACAGGACTTATTAGCTCCAAGATACTGATTGTACGAAGTATTTTTTTTCCAGAAAATTTAGTGGAAGTTTTCTGCTCACTGGCACAAGCAGCAATAGGCAGCCCTTTTGCTGCCCTTTCCCCCAACACGCACAGCCTGTGGGGAGACGAGGGAGCCCGGTCCCAGGGCGGAGATGAGGTGGGCACAGGAGGCCGCTGACACACAGTGGGACACAGCCAGCCTCCCCCAGTACCACGAACACGCATGCGTCTCTTACCTGAGCGAAACGGCTCTGGGAGCTCCATATCGCCCTGTCCTCGCCTCAAAGCCACACTGTGCAAGCAGAGGGGAGGAAGGGCCCCTCACAGGTGCCCCGGGGCTGCCCTTGCAGCACAGCTGGGGACTTAATGCGTCGCACCTGGGGCATGTGCGGGGGGCACACCTGGAGCTGCCACATGGCCCCCCGCTGTCTATCTATAACACATAGAGCAGCTACCTCAGTTAGCATAAAAGAAATAAGCAGGTCCACGTATCTGGGATTTAAGACACCTGGAGAGAAAGTGAACAAAAATCCACAACATGCAGCTAATTTCTCAACCAAGCAGGAAACGTTTCAAACAGCTCTTTCAAAGCGAACTGCATGTGAGCCTGAGCACCTCGCGGCTTTGGTCATTAAAGGAGAGCAAACAATGGTGAGATTCTACAATTTATTACCGTTGCTAAGATGAACACAGATACTTGATACCCAATCGTATGCAGAACTGTAAAAAAATAGTTTTAATACAGTATCAAAATTTACACAAGTGTAGTGTCAAAAGACCAGTGTCCCTCAGATTAGCCCCTGCACATACGTACTGCAGGCACAAGTACATGTTTTACATTTTTTCATACATATATATAGATATATAGGAATACAACAATTGAAGTTTAACTATGCAAACAATATGTATGGGAGAAAACAACACGTAAAGATAACAGACAACTGTTTGGGCTGGGTAATATATAAGAAATTATGCAGGAGTGCAACGTTTCAAAATGGAAGGCCAGATTCAAGGACACGGAGTGAACAGGAGTTTTGCCCGAGAAAGCAATGCTGGATCAGAGGCCTTACGTCAAATGGTACCAAGTAAAAATATCAACAGAAACCAATATAATTACTGCTGTAAATTAACACACCTTTTCTGAAGACAGTTAGCAGATTTACATCATACTCCTATAGAACAAAAGATTGTACAGCAACCGAGCTACATCCCACTGCAAACAGCCCACGAATACAGCACGTTGCAAGCTCAGAGAAAACAGAGGTTCTGACTTTGGCTCAAATCTTAGTAACCAAGAACAAACCAGAAACCCAGGAATTGTTGCATTCCTATTTTTTTTTTTTTTAATTTTTATTAGTCTTTTTGATGCTCAGCTATGGTAAAAAGTTAAGCAACAGCATTCAGTCACAAGCCTGTTGCACATTCATACATGAAACTATCATTGCTTTTAGATATACACAAAATACCTATCATTGCAATTCAATACACACAACTAGTGTCATACACATAGATAAAAATAAACTAAGCACATCTAGGGCGCCGTCTGGTCAAATCTCAGGCAATCTGAACAAGAGCTTTCTGCCTCATAATAATGAAAGACATGCTCTGAGTATAATAAAACCTTTTTCTTTGAAAGAATGCTACAGTGGCAAGAAAAGCTTTTTTATAATGCAGTGCAATCTTTTAGATCCTTATAGACTCTTGTTAAATAAACCAGTGTGTCTCTAAATTAAACAGTAGAAATTAGCATCCTGACAATTGGAAAATACTTTCCAAAAAACACTCTTGATGGAAATTCTGATTTGAGACCTGTAATAGTGATACCTAAGTATGCTGTTCATTAAAGGGCTGCGAACATTGTACACGTCTTCAGAAGATGTGCATCAAAGAGAATCGAAAAGAAAGCTCTCTCTACTTTCATTTAGAAAGAAATTGTGTTTCACTACAAGTACTGTAGTTATGCTACACTACTGGCTGGTTAGGAGACTTTATGGTCTTTTAGCACCTCCAAAGGCAGGTATTCTACCAAAGCAAAAAAATCGTCTGGAAATCGCCTAAGCACCATTAACTTTACAGACTGAAGTGTGAGTTACCAAGAAGTGACTTTCTCAAAACTGTGGAGACCAAAGGCACAGTTTATCAACGTCTCTCCAGTCTGGTGAAAAACCTCTGTTAAATCCAGTGGAAAATTCATTCAGACTTACTAGAGATTCACTGTAACTAACCAAAATAAAACTTATTTCATGTAACTCCTGCAGAATCCCGATTATCTTTTAGTTAGGATGGAAATACCTCAGTGCTTCTAAATGTGGTGAGTTGAAGTGACGATGCGGCAGCAGCATTTCATTAGCCAGTATACCGAAACAGCAATATTCGGGGGACACTGACAACATGGCTCCTCCAAAAGACCTCTGTGCAGAATCTCTACTAGTTTCCAATGAAGTCTCTTGCAATGCTTACAGACACCCCGTCATCAGCTGGGAAGTCGCTGTGGACACAGTCAGTTCTTTCTCTCTTATCGGCAGCTCAAACTCTTCAGAGAGAGGACTTGCTCAGGGCCTTTTACATAGGTCCTTTGTATTGATTTCCTGACAAATGTTGTCTAATTCCAGGGCACGACCCTGCAGCATCTCCAAGTTTCCTCCACACAACCTAAAGGGAGGGATGGAAAGAGATCTCATTATCACCAGTTAAGGTGTACTGGCGTTCATACAGACATGCATCTGGAAACACCACACGTTCATTAAGCAGACCATGCAGCACAGGTGAGGACAGAGGGGAAGGACACACAACAGGAGAAGAGAATATTTCTCAAGGGATACAACATTCCTTCTGAACACAGAAAGCACATGCTTCTAGGTAAAAATGATTAAAAACAGGGACAAATGAACTAGCACGTGCATCACCAGGATATTTTGTGCTTCAGATACAAGACTGAGGACATTTACAGGCCTCAACTGAAACTTCATTCTACTATTTCCCAAACCACACCTCTTGCAAACGCAATTCCAAAGCACGAAGCTCAGTCCAGAGGAGTCTAAACATTTCCAGTTTACAAAGCACAGGGCAGTTCTCCCCTTTTTCAAAGAATTTACTTGTTCTCTTAAAATCAAGCAAGGCATTAAAAGCGTTTGTTTTATTTCATTTGTTCTTCCTTGAGATCAGAGGAATTGTGCATGTAATCACTGTTCTAGACATGCTTGTGTGTTTTGCTGAACCAGAGCAACATCTACAATTTAGTCAAAGTTAGCAATTTTTTTCTTAGTGTGGACTATAGGTTATAAAGGTTTCCTTCCTCATACTCACATCTACTCCCATTCATGATTGCATAACATCCATGTTACAATTATGGAATTAAAAATGCAGAGAAGTTATACCAAAAAAAAAAATAGGATAGTATTTTATAATGACTTATAAAAAGATTGACTGATTATAAGCAGGAGAATCAGTATCTTGTGTCGTATCACCAGGCATCTCTTCCAGGGGTTGCTGGAAGTATTACCATCATACTGTGTATTGCAGTGTAAGATTATTTCTGTTTAATAATAATCAACTAGCAACCAACTAAAGTATAGCTGCTACTCAACCACTCATTAATCTCTGGAGCAATAGCAATATGACTGTCGAGAAAGGCAAAAACTGTTTTCCATTGTCATTATTTATTATTTGTATTTTAACAGTGCCTAAAGCCCAGGAGTGAACAGATTGCATTAGCTGGAACTGAATAAACACAAAGCAGCTGGATCTTGGGAAGTCAACACCCTGAAAAGACAACACCAGCCCCAGTTCCTACAGCTGATGAGCAAAGGCAGAACAACCCCAAGGTCCTACTGTTATTCTGTGCAAGCGATGGGAAAATAATGCAGTTCCTCTGAGCCTCTGCTGAAGAAAACCTGAGTAAAAGCGTGAAAAACAGAAACACTCCAAGACTGGAAGCAATAAGACTACAGTCTTACTACACAGGGCCAAACAAATTGAAGTCCTTTAAAGGGAACTGTCTTTAATACTAATGGGTGGGCATAACCCAAACCCTGCAAACTTTCCATATGACCAGAATCTTGCAGCCTGAAATGAGAAGGAAAACAGGTGGAATCATGTTATCATCATAAAAATATGCATGTGTTTTAGCTATGTTTGCTGTATTGTGAAACACTGTGCCATGGTGAAAGCATGGAAAATGGGTTTTCAGTGAAACCTCCCAAATGAGCTGTCTATGGCTGAGCCATCAGAAACGGCGGAAGGCTGGATTTGATGAGACAAGCATTTCTTTCCAACGTTTGGTTGCTGATGTTCCTAACTTCATATTATCAAGAAGTAAAACCTCTTGGATAGCTTTTGTGAGAAGGCACATTGTACATATAATTTCAACAATTTTTCTGGTCAATAAACATTAGACAACATTTACCAAGCAGCTAATGCTGGCACAATAATAAACTAAAAGGTGACGCTTCCCAAAGTCCTGTATTTCCAGCTGAACAAATGACCCCTGATTGCTAGGAAGGGACAAACGCATACAAGGCAGCCCTGGAAAGTCAATATGCTAAGCAGAATTGACAAGATGGGGTCAAAAGGAATACTCATGCCATTTTTATGGGTGGGAAATGGAGACATCTTTATCAGCAACCACTTCTACTTGTGCATACAGTCCAACAGATACCTGGGTCTCAAAGGCATCACAGTAATTTCATTTGCCTCCTTTCCAGAAACACGGGATGATATAGGCTAAGTTTCTGCAGCTTTATCACCAAACTCTCCTTTTGTGCTGGCATATGTACAGTTCTTTGCACAGTCATGATAGCTGTACATACCGCTGCCTTCTGTACACGTATTTGTTTGGCCCTCTGCATTGTATGTGCATTTTGGATTTGCATGTAGGGTTGCTTCCTTCTCAGTTCACTAGTTCAAGGCTGACTTGCCACAAGCAGCACTAATGGAATTACTTTGCATTTACAAGCACTGAAGAGAAAATGTAATACTTAAGCATTCCTGAATGTGTTTTAAATAGTTATGACAGAGTAAAAAGCCCAGTACCAAAAACTTCACCCAAAATTTCAGCAGAAACCTTGACTGAATAACAGACAGCTACGAGGTTCACAATGAAGTCATGGCAACTCATTTCTAGCTTACTTCCAACGTACAGGAGTGAAAGGACGGAGAAATCTTCTCCCCGGAAGCCAGGCAGAAACCTGCACCCTAACTGCAGACGAGAGCAGCTACATCACCTGCTGGCTGTGGTAGCATTCGAGGCCCATGGTACTTCATGTGCAGCACGAAATACTCGTGGAGATCTCTGGGCTCCCCGACCCCTCTTGCCCAGCTACCCCACCAATCCCATAAGGCGTATCCCATCTCGCCTTTGGCTCCCAGGCTGCCAGCCCAAGTGAGCATGCTGCAGCCCTGTGAACAAAACTTACCAGTAGCCTGAGGAAAATCATGAAGAACACCCCTCCAGGCTTAATCCAAACATTCCTGTGCTTTGAAATTACCTCCATGCTCACTAATACATGATAAACTACCTCTAAACCTGCTGCTACATATTGCTACGTTCTCCTAAGACAATGCAAGAATATAAATACAAAGCAAAAACATTCCCAAATACGTTGTTGATGAGGTGGTACCAATACCATATGCACATCCTGAGGAGAGGATTCCCACGTCCATTATCTTAATAAAATATCAATATGATCATGTCACACCATAAAGTTCCTACAACATGGATTCTACATCCAAATTGCATTTTGGTACCAATCAAGACTAGGCACCAAAATTACAAAGCCCAAAATGAAACTTGTCATCATTCCCCTGTTTTCACAGGCAAAATGATGCCGTAGCAAATGTTTCATGTAAAACACCCACAGTGCATAAAGCTGGAGCAAAACAGTGAGCTACAAACTGGAAGGAACTGCAATGAGAGTGCAAAAGAAAAGAAACATTATAATTAGTTTATGACAAATCCACTGTACTTTTAACATGGACTGGATGAACGTAAGAAAAAGTAAAACCAGAAAGGAAATAACCAACTATTTTAAAAGTATAATAATATATCAATAGTCAAATCAGACATAGATTATAAAAGTCAGAAGAAAAGGTAGCATTTCAATGCCAGCAGCAGAGCTTTGAATGGCTGGGGAACAAAGAGACAAGGCAGAATACAAGCATATATTTGGGATTTACAAAAATGAATTGATAATGTCAAATTTAGTATATTAGCATTTTAGAAGTGACATTACTTACATCACGGCAACTTTTATGGATTACTATTAAATATGTATTAGTTAGAAACTGCTTTTTTATCCATAAATTGCCAAGGAATAGTGTAGGCAGGAAAATACATAGGTGCCACTGTACAGATGGGGAAAGCGAGGCTGCCAGATTTCATCACACTTGCCAAATTTTATCCTTATGAAGGATAAATTCAGGTCAGCTGAGTCATACAGTACTTCATCCCAGATATATTATCACACGTAGATTCTTCTGATCAATACTAACCAACATGTTAAAATTATAGTGCTCCTAATAAAACAGTAATTGCATTACAGAAACAGTAATTGACTTAATTTCCATATAAAATCTTCAAGGGCGTATTGTCAGCATTTAAACAAAAACTACTTTCATCTTCAGGTGTTTCCAGGCTCAATATGGAATGTAAGATTAAACACCTTAAACTTATACTGCACATTTCTGCAGCCACAGCTTTTTGTGTCCCACTAAAGTAGTGAGACTCTTAAGAGTCTTAAGAGTCTTTAACAGCCTGCTGATTTATATTTTCCTGAGCTTCCAAGACAAGAGTATGGTTAAAAAAAAAAAAAAAAAAGAAGGAAATTTTATTTTACAAATTTGTTTTGCAGCCACAAATAAGAGCAGTAGTATATTTAAGCTTTCATGGGTCCTTCCTGAGTATGGGTATGCATACATAACTGACCAATTGCATTTAAAGATACTTAGCTTGATTGCAGTGCTCTGGATTTCAGGGCAGAAGGGATCATTAAATCTTCTTGCCTGACCTCCTGGGTACCACAGAACACTTAGTTTTCTGCAGCAACTCCTATACTTGGCCTCAGACCTTGTCTTCAATTAAAAAGCATACCTCAAGTTAATTTGCAGATGGCATAGTGGAGTTTCCAGTAGGTGACACTGAACTCAGGATAGGAAAACCCAATGCAAGTTTCACAGGTAAGCCTGTGCCCTTGGTTATTCAGGCAGTCAGACTAGGTAACAGTCATCATTCCCTGAATATAAACCCTGGCCTGCAAAGCAAACCCACGTGGAATATGCACGCCTCCATGCACACGCATGCAGTTTGGTCATATACAGCTTGCAAGAAGAAACAAACACATCCTGCCATATGAAATAACTATTTATATATCCCTAATGACACCACTTGCACATGGGGAATAATCCCATAACCACTGGCAGGGTGGGGAAGATCGCGAAGGCCGAGGCGTGGGGGGACACACGTGGCATTTTCTTCTTTCAACCACCCTGCGTGACAGATCGGGTCATGGAAGAGCCTTTATCAGACCAGCTGCATGGCAAAGCTCTTCTCCCTCTTTCACCACTGTCTCCACCAGTGGGAGATTCACAGGCAATTTTTTTTTTTTTTTTAAAGTCTCCTCATTACTCTGGAAAAAAACAGCACTATTTTTAGCAATGACCTCCCTCTGTTTTCTTATGGATCTGTCCCTTTAAAATACATTCCCGCTCTTTAGATTTCTTGCTGTGCAGAAGGGGATTGCGCTAACAATGAGGTTTTGTAACAAAGACTATTTCTTTTTTGCAGGAATTCCAAATTGCCAAATTTGTAAAGAAAAACAGGCTCCTTACTTTGGCTTGTTCTTCCTCCTGCATCTGATTCTGCTAAGTGATGCAAGTGGGAGCTCTGCATTCCCCAGAAAGGCAGGATCAAACCCATATGCTTCACTCTGGGAAACAGCAGGGTCTCCTCCCTGGCTGGGGATGGGGAAGGTTGGGGGCAGTCTGTTTAGCTGACAGCTCACTTTCCATTTCAAATATAACAGTATCATTTATATCTATTTCTGCCTGCTGCAATACTTCCTACCAAACTAAAAGCTGAGCTTTCACATCAAATTGAACTAAATTCTGTGTGTTTCTTATCAATCCGTTTCAGCAGCCAAGGTATCAGCCATTGTTCAAATATTTCACTTACACCAACCAGCTATTACAGGTTGTCAAAAGCATGTTGTTAAATGTTCCATTCAGGGAAGTGTCTTTGCCAATGGGTATTTTAAGAGAACTACAAAAGGCTTTTTTTTTCAATAATTATGCATGATCTCTTGACAAAATTACTTGGCATAGCTTTATTTTTTAGGCAACAGCAGGTGAAATATATGGAAGATGCACACAGGACCTCGAGCACTGCTGAACCGGGCGCTCCTCAGCAGCCGGGAACGGCAGGTTCATCGTACCTCTCCTGTATGAGGGTGAGACCACCGCCCTCACGGGCAGAGTGCTGCCGATGGGGACGAGGTCAGGGGTGACTGTTAGAGAGGGGACCTGCAATTGTGTGCACGTGGAGAGGGGCTCAAGCACTCTGCTGCTTCCCCTGTTTGGAAGTCAGAAAAACAGGCAAGGTGGCTGTGGTGAAGCCCTGCACCTGGGTTTTATGTTACAGGAAGGGATCTGATTGTTGTAATTTGTGCACAGTTCACTTGCATAAACCTATTTCCTCAGGCTTCATGGAGCAGAAGTCAATGTCACCCAGACATGTGGAAGATAATCACCCTGCACATAAACCCAGATGTCCAGGAAAGTCAAGAGCACTACTGAGCTCTTACTGTGCACTGTGCATCTCCACGAAGCTCAAAAACAGAGCAAATGTCTACAAAAGTCCCTTCCAGTTCTCCCCTGAAGGAGTGCAAACCTACCCCCTCCAAGTAACCAGTATGTCCCTGCAATGTCTGTATAGGTGGGGAATAACACCCACTTATCCGAATGAATATTAAAGCAGTTTAGCTAATGAGTGCAGTACAGGAGAGAAAACGACCAGAAAACAACCATGTCAGAGCCAGTGTTAGGAGACAGGAATACAAAGTCCATGCTCTCTGCTCAGCTCACCATTAGTTTTTAATCCTCTCCAGAGAAGCATGGACACAGCTGATGCACATGCTGCAATGGGACAGTGAACTCAGCCAGCTGTTGATTCAGATCACCTGATAAACCACTGCATCTTCTAACAGCTTTCTAAGTTTCTTTAATTGCAACAGTTTCACTATTGACATAGGTAAGAACTTGCAAATTTGCCCCTTTGATCGCTTGTGTCAATTGCTGTTTATCAATGCAAGACAGGTCTTTGCAATTCAACCCCGACTTCAGAGTAAATCACATCTGCTCTCACAGAAGTTTCAACGCTGGCCTTGGGATCATGATGCATGGTCTTCAGCCCAAAGTTCTGCTATTTTTATTATGAATATACCACACACATTGGCTTTATCTTTGCATTAAAGTATTTCTCTCTGCATGGGTTATAGGAATCCATTATATTCCACTGGAGAACAAATATGCATCCTAGATGAAGTAGAAAGACTTCCTTATTCAGAAAAACACCGCTTTCACCTTCAAAGAAAAACTGTACAAGCGTAAGTGATTTGCAGAGCAGCTACAGCTGGCACCAGCCCCATTGTAAGGGCCGGATCCCTGCCCCGAGAAACACACAGTCCACAGATGCAATGAGTGACAAACAGAAAAACAATCCCGCTCATGACAGTAACATCCCAGTGGTGTCCACAGGAATGTTGCCAGGACAATACGACATGTGTTGAGTAACAGACAGGACGTTTTGCATGGACTGTACCGGAGGAGCGTTACCTTCAGAGCATTTACCACTGAGTCAGACTGCTGAGAGGCTGAGCCATGTCCACTGACGCTAGCTGGCTCGTTTGCAGAGCAGTAACTCCCCTCCGCCCCTCCTGGCATCCTAATGGGATCCTTCACAAAAAATTAAAAACTATTTAATAAAGAAAAGGGTTGGTAACTAATTAAAACAGATGTCAGTTTTTTAATTTTTTTTTTTTTTTTTTTTTTTTAA
>NW_008796214.1:2720693-2745735 GCF_000699145.1 Aptenodytes forsteri | reverse complement strand
CCCCCCCAAAATCCCAGGCAGCCTTTTCTGATTTTTTTTTTTTTTTTTTAAAAAAAGCTGAGAAGCACTGAAGGCATGTTTCACTCCAAAGTCCCCCTCTTTCTGTGCCACAGTAACCAAGATCCACGTGAGGTAGCTCAAGTGCTACTGTTGGGTGTCACCCAAACACTCTGGCCCTCAAGGGTGCCTATCTGGAAAATCAGGACATAGTAATAAAATTTCTTATGTATGTACGTTACCTCACAGAAGTGCTGCGAGGTTCAGAGAGATTATTTCAATTCCAGAGGAAGGTTTTGAGAATGTCTAATTTTATCCCAATAATTCTGGAGGTTGTTCCTTCAACAAAACTCACTTTTTTAAACGTTGCTGCAAGGTTTGCAACACAAGCTCAGCCACAGCCGACCAGGGAAGGAGCCAGGAGCTCCGGGCTGCCAGCTCACTCCTTCCCTGCCTCTGACTGCTCTGGTGCAAGGGCAAGTGCCCCCCTGCTTGCCTGCGAGATGTCAATTTATACCCAACAGTGACAACCTCAGGGGCTTCTTCCTCCCAGTGAACACCTGGAAGGGGTTCTTCAGGACACTGCCAAACAAATGCAAGCTACCTAAACTCTTACAGCTCAGTCACCTCAAACTTTGCAGGATGTAAAGCATCTCCTGGAGCGACTGCAGTGCCGAGGTAACCCAAGCAAGCAGCCTGCTTCGGAGGAGTGCTAAAAATACCCCTGCTGCATTCATGGACAGCAATGTGATAGCTGCAGCGACAGAGACAGCCTGAGTAGACACTTCCGAGGTGCTTTCAACCTGACCTGCTCTTCACTGTCATTCTTCATGCAGAATTTTGTTTAAAAAAAAAAAAAGAGAAATATAAAGAAAAACATTTCAAAGATTGAGAGATGAAAAGTTCCTTTCTTACAGAGTAAGAAACACTGTAGGAAACATTAAGAAATAATGTAGCAGTAATTCCTGCTGCAATGTGTGGGAAATGCATTTCTGAAGGAAAAATAATGACAGTGGAAAGAGCCTCTGATCAGAATCAGTGCCCCGATGTGCACTAATTTGCCCTGCTGAGCAAGCACATAGCACGTTGCAGTCTTTTTGGGGGTGTCTATAATCTAAACAATAGGAAAGATGAAGGTGGGTGTGGGAGAAAAAGGGCACAGAGAGATGACATGAGGCTGAACTTCACAGATCCAGCCTGCCTGAAAATATTTAACTGAAAAGTACCCCGGGGTCCAAAGCAAGTTTACATGCTGTGCATGACTTTGTCAGGATATGCCCAGGCCTTTGTAACCAACGCTGCGTGGCTCACAGCAGTGCCAAAGGGGCACATCGCAGAGAGAACCCTTGCAACTACTGAACATGTTAGACTCAATCCCAGCAATCGTCTGCAGGACTGAACCTCACATATTCAAAAAAACCCTAAAAACAATTAAAAAAAAAAAAAAGAGAATGCCGCATACGCTAAGCCCACGGAAAAGGTACCTTGAGTCTGAATACGAAACCCCATTTGGTACACGAACTCGTCTTCCAGTGTCGCCCTCCTGCCAAGCAATGGATGCAGTGTAAACGGCAACAGTGGGCACTAATGGGTCTCGTAAGTAGGCTGACAACACCGGCACACACTTAGGGCAGCGTGCAGTGTATCATCCTACAATTCTCCGCAGCAATGACTATTATCAATTTGCTGTGATGTATGGAGGGAGGTTTAGGACTTGTTTTTCTTTGGGAAGGATTTATAGATCTGTTAGTGACTGGGCAGACTTAATGCTATACTTTGGGAAAGGAAATGAGAGAGGAAGGAAAAGGGGTAATAAAGCAGATTGGAGCAATTCTGGTTTAGGGTAAGTTCCCTCAGTCAGCTTTGGTTTTTTTGTAAGTCAAAGTATTCTGTTTCTTTACTGACTCCAGGGCCAGCAAAGATTTTGGTCAGTTTTGAATGGTAAAATATAAATATTGCTATTAAAAGGCTGGGAAAATTAGTACAGATTGTACATCTAAACCCTCCTGAATATGAGAAAATCCAAAAGTCCTGTGAATTGTGCTGCTGTCAGAGTTCAGGCCTTCCTCCAGGCAGCTGTCCTCCACAGCCTCTTCTGTGCCACATGCAGCATGTTTCTGTCTCCCTTCATGAGAATGAGAAACTTGTTGTGAACACACTGCTTTAAGCAGACAGCGTTCTCAACGCATGTTGGTAGGAGATTGAAAATTCGTATTTCCCCTGTGGACATCCTTCTCCCTCTGTCCTTGATAAGAGACATAAGCTTTTCTTAAAAAATAAGGCAGGTTTTGCAGCCCTGAAGTCGCATTCTCCAGCTCAGGGACTTCTCATCTCAGGTGAGGCCACTCCACAGAGGCAGTACAGCTTCTGCCTTCTTTGGAGGAAGCTTATTCCAGCAGATGATGGGGATGGGACCAGCCTGAACGTGCGTCTCCTGTTCCTCAGCAAGTCCTGTGAGCCTGAAGACTCTTCAGCTCTACTGAGTGCATTACAAGTTTCTGAGGCAGTGAAGCAAAACAAGAGGAAGAGGCACTTTGCCAAAGTGGTGGTGTCTGAAAACAAGGTGCCTTAGGAGCCTAGAAAAGTGTGCTTTTCAGACCTACCATCACAGCTGCTGGTTGCCAGTCGGGAGCATGGCAATGTTTAACCTTCCACCAAAACTTGACCTGAGTTTCCTTGCACCGAGTCCCTTCTCTGCCACTGCCCAACCCAGATTACCACTGGATCCTGAGCAGGACTTTGAGGACGGGAGGAGAAATCCTGTTCCCTTCCTCCTCTTCTCTAGCTCCACACATAGCACTTGCATTCAGCCACTCAAAGTAGGCATTCCATGTGTCCACGTGTTTTGGACAGATCTTTTCATTTATTATCCAGTAACAAAGTTATGGAAGTGGAACCAAATCAGACAGAAAGGATGAAGTTGTGGCTCCATAGTGCTGAAATCTGTATTGATTTTAAATATCTTGAGTAATTTTGAAAAAACAGTGCTGCACAATGTCAACGTCTGAGAAAGAATGGGTTTTTTGCTCATCCCACATTGCTAACCTTTCCTACCGCCCCCGTCCAGCCCTTGTGCCCAAGCTAAAGCATGGTTTGCATGTTGCCTCCCCCAAGTCTAATGTGTACTGTGTGCAGATGATACCGCTGCAGAAAGCGCATTGTCTGAAGCAGGTAAAAATCACATAATATCTCCTGTACGTTTTGCCACAAAGATAACAGAGGGAACTGCCATCACTAAACATGCAGATCCATTTTCTGTTGCAAGTAAATCTACAAAATATCTAATGCCAACACGCGACTCTAGTGAATAGAAAGCACAGGAAATCTGACTCAACCCCATAATATCACATAACAAAAAAAATTAGATGAATGGGAATTTAGCATCTCCCTCACACTGACTGCAAAACATTAAGGATACTCAGGCCATTCTCCCATAGCGCCAGAGGCAAACCCTGCACTGTACCCTGGTCGTGGTCAGAATAAAGACCCCTGTGTAGAACAGGATACTCTTTGATGGAGACAACTAATCATGAGCCTTTCTACTTGAGCCAGTAGAAAACATCATTTTTTCAATCCATACTGTTGATAAGGATAGTCATGAATGAAAACCACTGTAGTGCAAAGCACTACATAGTGCAAAGCATAGCTCAAATCAGTGGCAGTTCATCTGCCAGCCCCTCTCTGGAGGAAGCATGCCACTTGCCGCCTGACTCGCAACCTCTCCACGGCACGCAGGGATAGCTGAAGAGGAAAAAACACAGCCCATCTCTGCCCCAAGGACACTTGCAGTCGCCTCACCAAAGCTTCTGAGAGAACACTATTTTCCTGTCCACTGGGCACTGCTCGGTTCACTTACCGTCAGAGACCTACCTCAGCAAACGCACAAGACCTTGTTCTCCAGCTGCCTTTTATCGCAGAGGCAAGTGGTTTACTGGGAAGTATATCCTTCCTGCTGGGTAACTGCCACGCCAGTTCAATCACTACCTGATTTTCAAAGCTTTTTTCTGATTTTCCCAGCCCTCAATTTCCCCGTTAGCTCAAAGAAAACACAGGCTGTGTTTGTCAGCTTGTTTCAAACAGGCAGGAGAAAGGAGAAACAGAAAGCAATAAGCTGCAGTATGTTGCTCTGCTGGATTAATAATGCACTAAACAAAATGGCAACAACTTTTTTTAGGGAACATTCCTGTCAATTAAAATACACACTTTTAAAATGCTGCAGTTATTCACCGTAATTCCTGTTCTCAGAGACCTCAGTAGAAACCTCTGCTTCAGCATATTGCTGCCAAAATCCACGTATCTTCACAGCATATTTGAAGCATACTCAGATTTCTGAGTGGCCAAAACCATTGCTGGCTACACACCTTCAGAAACAACCGTTTTCAGCAGGCCCTTCACAAACCTCTTTTGCTAATGAACCTGTAAGAGAAAAAGGCTCTAGGCTGTAGCACCTCCAAATCTTGGAGGCCACGCATAGAAAGACCACCACTATTTAAAATCTGGAAGATTCAGTGGATTCTACTAGAAAATCATGAGTACTTTTGGAAATTACTCTGGAAAAATAATAATCTGTCCTTCTCTCTGAACTGCAACTCTTTTTGTACACCAGGTTTTTCTTGATTTTGCACCTTTGTAACATCAAGCCCATAAGCTCTTGCCATTCAGCCTGCCCATGCCAACCAAGATGGAAGCGCTATGCTTAGGACACCCCAAGACAAAGACTCTGGTCAGAACCTCAGCTCTTGTAAACTGAAGTCGCTCCATTAAATGACCTATTAATTTAAACTGAGGATGAGAGCACATGAAAGAACAGGGTGGGTGGATGCTGTTGATTTACTTTCAGCAAATATTTGATGACATGATTAGGTAACATGGGTTTGTTCAATGGGTTTTAATTACATTTTGGTTGAAGGATTCCCTATTCTTCTGCACGCTACGGAAGGGAGGAGACAAACATTATTGGACTGTGAGTGACACAGATTTTACAAAAAAAATACTAACCAAACAGTTCCCATCTTCTAATTAGATTTATAACTGAAACCATGCCATGCAGAGGGAAAACAAAAACCACAGATCTCAGCAAAATGGTTTTTGAAAGATTTGGGAATGGGTTGAAATAAAATGTGGTAATCTGATGGAAGGGGGAAGAAAGAGGGAAATGAAAAGTGTTGAAAGAGCTTAAAAATAAACTTGTGTGTGCGTAAGGGTCACGCCTGCCATTTCACACTTAAACGTACCAGGACTGGAAAAGGCTAACAAGGATGCAAAACCCAAAAACAGTGCCTGAAGCAACAGTAGAATTGAAAGAGAAGCAACGAAAAGATGGAAAAGGACCAAAAGACTTGTAAAGGAAAGAATGAGGAAACGGAGGCAGAAAAGCCCACATGAGAAGGAGCAGAGGGGCTCCAGTTCAGCCCTGCACCACACCTGCCTCGTGGCTTTGGTGCTGCATGCTGTGGAAGTCTGGAGCTCAGCTCCCCGCATCCAGCCTCTGGCCCCATGCAGTTTGTTCACTCAGAAAGCAGCATCCTGGCAATACTTCCTTTCCCCTTCATTAAAAGGTAAGGCTAAATTACAAGGACAAAGAGTTAGAAAGGGGAAATGCCTGACAATTCTCCATCTCTGCCTCTTGCTCCATCCTCCCATGAAACAAATAAAAACTGAAGCAATTAAAATTGGGTGCCTTGCCAAGTATATCTTTTGCAAATGCATTTACTGTCATTATATGACAGATGTCCACATTTCCATAACATTTCAGCTGAGCTTATCAGCCTTGAAATACTACCCCTACAAAAATTCAGGGATATCTTCAGTTAATTGACATGTGGCTGCCAGATCCTGATCCCGCTTCCCCCAGCATAAGGCATGGATAGCAGTTACGCCCCACATCAAGTCTGGGAGGACACTCCTGTTTTCAGTTAGCTGAAGTTACTCACTGACATAACAGATCTGTCACAGCCCAGGAAGCTCTAACTGGGATCTGAATCCATTGTTTGGTCCCTACTATTTTCTTAATTATTGCTGAGTATCTTCATTACAATATGCACAGACACTACGTTCTGGTTAGAGCACTGGCCATACTATCATGTATTTTTTTTTTTTTTAATGTTAGCAACAAAACTCAATCCACAGTGATGCTGTAGTTTCGTGTACATTTTGAGGCAGCAGAAGGCAGCGGCACTGCCAGAGCCCGTGTGCTGCAGAGAGCTTTCCTGCCCCAGCCCCATGGGGGAACTACTCTGGCCTGAAATCCATCCAGCAAAACAGAAATGTTCTTGCTCAAATCCTTTTGCCTCTACACACTGCTGTCACGCACCCTTACCTACACAAGTGTTCAAGAAGCACCAGCGCAAGCTGCACACCCCTTGTCTTGGGCGCAGCTGGCACAGTTTGGCATTCTCAACAGAAGACCCAGCTGCATACCATAAATCTTGGAAAGTATCTGCTTTCTTGCACAAAAATCCTATTTGTGGCCAGAAACTGAAAGGGTCTGGATCATATCTTGTTACACGCTATCTGAGAGAAGGAAAAAAACAACAACAACAAAAAAACCCAGCTAATTACAGCTCTGACCAACACAGCAAACCTACAACCCATCTACGGCTTCTCATAACTCTTAAACCCACTACTATGCTACAAACCGCCACCAGAACAACTGCGCAGCACAGGAAGAGACATAACCAGGCTTAAGTGAATATGCGCATGTTTATACCTTTTCTATTACCTGATCAAACTAAAATACTGACGCAGTGGTGGTACTGCATTTCCCCTGACAAAGAAGCCCTTCAATACAGCAGAGTGAACTAAAACTCAGATTCCATTTGAACAGTGATGGCAGCACTTAAAACCATTTTCTCTGGAAATGTTCTTGCCACTAAATATTAATAAAACTTTTACATTAGAGATCTGTGGGGTTTTGAAAAGAAAACTAATACGTATAGAGGGAGACAAGCAAAGCAAAAGAAATTAGAAAAGAACCATACTAAGTGATAGATGAAAGGAGTGATTTATCTGAAGAGGGTGTCAACAAATGTGCCAGTGCATTTTCATGAGTGACACACAGCAGAAAAGGGGGGAAAGAAAGGATATTGATAGCAGAGAGGAAAAAGAAGAAAAGCATGGCAGGAGGAGAGAAAAAAGCCTCAGAAAGCAAGGCAAGGACTCTTAGGTAAAGACCTAGCAGAGGCGTCACACTCACGAGTGCGAGTCGTCACCTCTCACACTAAGTGCAGTCCTGCAACTCCCAAACCCTCCCGGTGCTCCAGTACGCCATCAACGAGGTGCTATGCAAAAAGCAAAAGGCACTCTCTTACTGAAGCACTGGTGAAATTTTAAGGCACAACACTGTAACTGAGTAAGAGCTGTGCCAAAAACCTTCATCAGTTGTGGAGCTCATAGTGTATTTTCAGCTGATTTGTCAGAAGCACTCAGTTTGGCTTAACGCCCAACAAACTCCTATTCCTCCCGTTAAACAGAACCGAACCAGTGCCAGGAGCTTATGCGTTTCCGTCCTGCGTCCCTGTCGTTGTGACGGGGTCTGATCACCACTGATAGCACGTTCAGGGTGTTACTCACAGGAACAACAAACCCCCTAAATGAACTCATGCAAATACAATGCCGAGGTAATCAAATGCAAAGTCGAATAAGCTTGGTGTCTACATTTCCTTCCTCTCCCCAAAGCAATGCCTTTCTTCAGGAGGAAAGGTGAGTAATATGTGCCAAGAAACCTGAACCCTTGTCAGTCATTATTTCTTATAATAAAGCATCCAGAGATATTAGGAGATTTTTCAGAACTCTACTACAGATCCTTGTGCCAACAAAACCAAACATAAGACAAACTCTGACCTGTGTATTTAAAAACAAAAAGCAGTTTGCAGGCTTGCTCACCTAGTTCTTCCCCTTCAAAACCCCACAATCGGCACATTTTGTTACAATTACTTTTGCAACAGCAACAGGCTTAGGTGCTATTTTCACAAGCAGTATTTTCTGGTTTTGGCACCCTATCTAAGATATTTTCAATGAACTCAACATCCACAATGTGGGTGTTCCAGTCTTTGGCAAGGTCTGGTAATGCATTTCATGGGTCTCCACCTGAGCGCCTCAAATCCCAGACAAATAAAACATATGGCCACTTCTAAAGATTTTGCCCACAAAGAATGTTGTGCACAATTTATCCCCCAGTGTTGTTCCAGACCCAAGACAAACCACAATGGCATTTTTCAGGCAGGTTTGTTAACATTTGCCCTGAACACCGTTCTTGACAAGAAAATAATATTCTTTATCACTGAAGATCAACCTTTGTCTTTCCTATTGAAGACTGTATACATGTTAATGGACAGACATTTAACCATTCTTGCTGCCCTTCTTTTCCAGATCAAAAGATTAGGGTACCGAGAAGTTACACAAATTGTTCAAGGTCACCTAGCAAGTCAAGAGCTAAACAAGAGCTAAGAGGCCCTTCCAACTGTCATATTGTAGGTGAGGAAAAAAACCCACCACACTTACTTAAAATCTGCCTTAAGGAAATTGTTAACCTGGGCTGGTATCTTCTAGCTAATCTTAGCTTATACAAATCAATAAATATGAGCCAGTGGATTTTACTTCTTACTACATTTCACTGGTATCTTGGATTTTACATTCAAATAACAGTGCTAAGTTCAACAAAACGCACTTTTCTTCTTCAGACCAATGTCTTCATTTAAACTAGTGTTTGATTTAAACAAAATGCAACTTCTTTTTTCTTCCAGTGGGCAACTTCATTTGGAGGCTTTATGGATTTTTCTAAGGATTACCTAATGAAATATAATAGGAATATGCACTGGTATCTATGTGTATATATAAAAAATTACAAATATCTTCGATTTATTCTTAATGAACTTCAAAATTTTGCATTCTTAAAAACATATTGCGAAAACCTTTAACTTCATATTTGCTTATTTATTCAATTTAATTTCAGTCTTGCATTTACGCATCTAATATACTCCTCAAAATATTAAAAATAATATAACCCAATTATTATTACTTAACATATTTGCATTCTTAGAGCAAAATATTTTGGTTAACTATAAAAAGTACTTGATATTTTAATAACAAGAAGCTCTTGGAATAAAACCAGGATATAAAGGGTCAGTTCACTGTGATTTTCATCCCTTAAATTAATTAATTATAAGCAGCGGCTTCCAGTGAATTTTTCTTAGCAAGGTATCAACACCTGCAAAGGACAAAAATTAATGAAAGCATTGTCATAGTCTTAAATAAATACCCCACTCAATCACAAGCAAGATGAACAGACAGACGTGAGTGCCTTTGATTATCCGAACGATTAGCCTGAGTGTTCAAATACAGTAACGTCAAATGACAAGTAATACTGATTTTATCTCAAGCACAAAGACTCGAGTGTTGCTGTCTAGCTGCCGGCTACTGTTCCCACCAACGGAAGTCACCCACCTGGGGCAGCATGCGATTTTCCTCCTCCAGCTGTCTTACTCTTGCCTCCAGCTGCCTAACATAGGACAAGGTTGATTCTAAAAATCAAAAAGAAAAAAACTCATATTATCCACAGAGATCTGCTTGTGTTTACTAGTGTCAGAGCCTGTGCCACATTCTGACTTGTACTCACAGCAGATTGCCCCTCTCAAACGTCCATTAAACATTCAGCTCTGCTCCTCTCAAGAGCAGTGAGAGGATGTCAAATAATGCTGATACTAGAATTAATCCAATTCCTTGTTGCTTGTGATTCTCAATTGCTGCACTTTAAGGTGGTCCCTTCTCAGACACAAGGTACCTTACAGAAAGGCAACACAGACTTGAGTTCTTCCATCCCATCCCCCAAACTCTGTGAGCTTGTACTGCATTTTGGAAATACTCCACAAGAGTAATGCATTATCCTACCAAGTCACCACTGGAAAGCCCAGAAAGAGAAGATAGTCTTCTGCAGGAAGACGCAGCCAAAGAGGCCCCTCCACCGTGGAGGTCTGGTGGTGCACACGCAGCCTCCCCCCGCAAGCTGTGATCTCACCTGCGGGGAACACAGCAGCTTGCCGGCACGGAGGCTCAAGCCTCAGCCTCTGCTAGGAACCAGACGTGTTGTCACGGCTTGAGCCTGTGCTAGAAACCAGATGTGTCCCCCCAGGGCCCGGAGAGGGTTTGGAGCCTGGCCGATAGCACAACAGCCCGGGGCACAGCGCTGCTCACAGCGAGTACTCCTCACCCCACGCACGCCAGGGCAGTACCGTACTAGGACATGCTCTCACAGTGCTGCTTTGCTATGAGGGCTTGGTTGAAGAGCAAAATGCTGCCCGCTCTATTCACAAGTAACCTCACTGACCTTCATGAGATAATTTGGTTGATTATGGAGAATATGAGTCACTCCTAGTCTGCTCTGTTCCCAAAAACTTTATGTAGGAAGGGTAGATCCATGATCCATCCCTAAAAGCATCCGAGAGCTTTCTTGGTCGCACAGAATTTCTGCTATTAAAGTCCCATATCTAAGAGAAACACATGCCTGAGAAAGTAGCACTCGACTGTAAGAGAAAAGATATCTTCTCAGTCCAGAAACACTGCTGTGACTCCTGTACTCCTTGTACGTAGATGGAAGTCCACCACGTACTCACTCCTGACTCAATGATCCACTCAACTTTCTCTGCCAGTAACATGTTTGTACTCATACTACCACATAACTAGTAAAATTATCTCTGATGATTAATGGTATGGAATCCATGGGTATCGGGGCAGTACTGTCAGCTGATACAACCCTGCAAAGCTGCATTGACAACAGAGCTGTTCACTGGTTTAAATTGACAGACGAATTTGTGCACCGGTTTCCTCTGATACCTAATCACCATGCCAGCCTGCCCATAAAATAAAGGTGATGGGAAATGAGGTGTCACTTACTGCTCTTATGAGACTGCAATAGGCTAAAATATGCACACACAGATAGTGCATGGGAATTTACACAACATGAAGTAATTTGTCAAAAATGATTAATACACAGCAAGGCACTGGATTAAAAATAGCATTGTACGATAAAAGGGAAAGAGGTAATCTGAGGTTCTGCGCGCTCTGCTGCATAAGGATTTTCATAGCTAGTGATGGATGCATCTCTGGAGAGTCGCTAAGCCTAGCTCAAATGAGCACTTAGAAGATGAACAGCTTATTAAATTAACTATATATGACAGGGTCCCTCCCATCAAATCAGCTTCCTTCCCAGCAGCAGCACTTTTGGAAGGAGCCACAGAAGCTCCCTCACCGTTATGGCCATTACCACAGGCAATAGTTCCCAGCACGTCTCATCTCTTCTCTTTGTTGTGTTCTACATAAGATGGTTTATGTGGAACCACCTTTTTGGAGGCACTGAAGCAGGCACTTTCTTTGGCACTAGCCATCTTTAAATTCACTGCTTACAAGTCCACTGCTATGTTAGCTTGGGCTCAGACTTCATGCTCAAGTCTGACTTCCCAGCTGTGCCCACCAGCCCACTTCACGCAAGCTCCCTTCTGCATTCTCGTCAACTCTGGGTCTCTTGTAATTTTCTGTTTTACCATTTATTAGCTCCTCATGCAGTGTATAGCTCTTGGCAAAGTTTGCCTCTCAGTTTTATTTCTTCACTTGTATGTTGGGAGTCCAGAGCTGAGATCTCTGCTGCTTCAGATCACACAACTCTGCTGTCAGTTCGCAACTTCCCAGTGCCAGTTCATACCTGCTGAGGATTCGGTCTGAAATCTCCGTGCCTGTTAACCCTTCCAAAGCGTGAAATATTTATTTAAATCTCCTCTTGTAATCTGATTAAAATGGAAAATCAGGTCATCTACCAAAGGCTTGATCTAGCAAATCCTTATTTAGGCGAGTCTTCTTGACACATAGACTAGATGCATATAAATTTTAGCATCTGTTAATATATTTATGCTGTGATGCTATGAGCTTAGAGGAAAAAAAATGAGCAGAAAGGCCAGTCAAGGACATGAGAGACAGAGGAATTGAAAATACACAAAGTGAAACGCTGTCACCAGCAACACCAATAGCAAACTACTTTTTTTTTTTTAAAGTTACATCTTAAAAGTATTTATGAAAAGGACTATATGATCCATCTGTTCTTAATCAGCCTGGAGACCAGTGAAGAGCTCTAAATAAAGAGCAAATCTTAAAATTGCCACCCAGAAAATGGTTACCCGGTACCACTCCCATTGTCATTCCAGGCAAATTTTCACAAGACAATTAAGCAATTTAAAACTGAAGCAGAATGAACTTATGTTAGTAAGTAAGCATTAGTAATGCTTCAGCTTCAGTATCTGAGCTGAAAACAAATGTCTCCCAAAGGGAAAGCAGTACAGAAACTTAGCATCACTTCCATAACATTATTGTTGTCTTATAATAAAGCATTTAATAAGATGCTACAGCGTGTCAGGCAACCACTGCTCTGAAACATAACCCGCGCAAACAAGATGATCCTTAGCTGATGTCATTAGTCATAAAACCTTTTTGTGTTTTATCCTTCCCCAAACAGATTTATCTAACATTGCTCATTTTCACAGAGCTGCAAGTACACAGAAAAGCCCTCCCGTATTTGCAGAATCTTAAACTTGAGTTGTAGACTGCTTACAGATAAACTTCCAAACACAGATCTGCCAAGCTTCCTCTGCCCAGAACACAACCAGGGAAAAACAGCATCTGTATTAACACCACGAAAGCTCGACTACTATGTTCTGGGTAATAGCTCAGAAACTGTTAACTAAGTTGAGATCAAACGCATACTCAAATAAAGACAGACAAACAATTAATTTGGGCCCACATCTAAACAAGATCTGACCACAGAGACATGACACTGCAGTAGCCAAACTACCAGTTTCATCACCTGTGGGCTTCTTGGTTACATTATTTCTGCTCCTTCCCACCTTCCTTCCCTAGGCACTTCTACGGGAGCAACAATTTTGAACAAGTCCCATTCTCAGGAATGGATTCCTACCAAATGAGCTTCCCGTGCTCTTAGCATCATTGAAAATGTGATCACCGTGTGGTGCTTCGTTCCAGCGCTGAAACTAAAATTCTTTTCCAAATTATTAGAGAGACAGTAATATCTTGCTTTTAGGGAAATTCAGTGACAATCCACGCTTTCTCCACATCCGTCACTCTAACATGTTATTAGAAAACATTAATATTTATGTAGCTGATCTCTTTTTCTTTTGACATCCACACTCTTGAAGCTAGTAGATATTTTGGGGTTATGTCAAACTTTATCAGGCGCTTACATTGCTGCCAAAGGCATATTTATGCCTTGGCTTTATCCATTTTCGTGTGACTGCACCTGATCTCAGGCTATCAAGTAATTCATAACGTTCTTTAAGCTAGATTATCCTCTGCTATTTTAGAATGGTTGAGGATGTCACGTTAAATTCTGGTACTTTCCTTTTTTTTTCTAGGTTTGTTTTTTTGCAGAGACTGGAGGGTTACAACTCACAGGCAACTGTGGGATTGCACTGGAGAATTTCTTAAAGACTGAGGTTCTCTACCCGCCTATTAGCTCCTTGCAAAGCAAAGAATTTCTTAAAGACTGAGGTTCTCTACCTGCCTATTAGCTCCTTGCAAAGCAAACGGATCAGAACCCCACAGAAAGCAGATCAGAACCCCACAGAAAGCAGAAACTCAAGGGTTCAACCTACACTTCTACTTGTTCAAATGAGCTTGAGTAACAAGCACAATACGGCAGGTGAAAGGGATTTTATCTAATGACCAGACAAGTATTTGAGGTAAAGAAAGAGTAGGAGATGCAACACCTCTAGTACTGATATGAACTCAAAGTAATGCACAAGAAGTGCTTTAACTCAATGACTAAAATTCCTTTTTTCTGCATTTTTAAAAATCACTTATTCCAAATTATAATAGTTGTCGGCAAAAACTGAGCACGGGGATTCCACAGACCTCCTTTTGACTAACTTTAAAGCAAAAGATGCTACCTGCCTTCATGGAAGTTAAAAAAAAAAAGTATAGAATCTTTTAACTTTGGAGAAAATGGATAATACAGTGGATGAGCAAAGCAGACATCCCAGAGGAAGTAGAGCAAAATCCTCCAAGCTGAAAATACTTAGAAGGCTGGAGGTATTAGGAGGAAAAGAGTAATACTGTTTGCCTCGATCCCTAGCCATTAACTTATGGCCCACATGAAGAGAAGATGCTACGCTGGATAGAAGGCTGCTCTGAAGCAGCAGCAGCCAGTCCTTACATCCTCGTGGCCAGAAAATGGCAAAACACAATTCCATCATAATGCAAACATCACCTTGGTTCTGTTAACATCAACATTTTCTGCTTCCACTGGCTCAGCTCTATTTGGTATTCATGTTCCTAAAGGAGGTCACCAGAATCTGGAGAGCTGTCACATCCTAATACGCATATTTTAAACATTTATGGTATAAGTGAGGGAAACTGCCAACAATTTACCTCAGCAAAGAAGTTAGCATGTTATGTGTAGTGATACTTTGATGTATGGCAATGAAGGTTCGGTTAAGGCATATTCAACTTCAACGGGGAAAGTCATTTGTTATGCTGCTCCTCCTGCACTGTTGGTAGGAATATAATAATTGCATATCAAATCGGATTTTGGTCATTCAAATCCACACCCAGCATCCCGCAATGAAAACTAAATAATCTTTCAATAAATGGAAGATGAAAAACAAGGCTGTGCAAGGGCTACTTTAAACCCTCCTGTAATTAACTGACAGCTCCATACGTTTATGAAAGGGTTTCTATGCTAACTGGGGAGCAGATTCAATGACATGCAAAGTATCTCCCTGTCCTATAATTCCTAGTCATCTGATTTAATTACTTCAATATTAATATTCATGACTAAAACATGTTATTACTGCAATCCATCCCCTTTCAGCTACCTTGTTTGAATATAAGGAGGGGGGAAAAAAAAAAAAGTCACACTGTCGGATTTACACTAATGCAAATTTACACCACCTGCATCTCTAAATTGGTGAAGCTGCTCAGTGTTTACACCAGCAGTGTCCAGCCTCCCAGCAGCAGGATTAGACGACCTCCGAAGGTCATTTTTAGCCCCATCTTCTATGATTTTCTATTATGGTTGCACATCTTACATAACGTTCCTACTGAATAAGTGCAGGAGAACTTCTTATTAAAGTGCAGCCGAATTCCCCTGTAGCGCAGCGACATTAGGATTAGTGCTATCATGTAGACAGAAAGACATTTGCCTAAGACAAAATTTTATTAAGCTCACCAGAATGTTTAGGAGCTATTTACCACTAAGGCACATATTTTCAGAAAGTTTGGGGACAGCAAACACCATAGCATTAGCATTAAGATAGTATTATGGTTGTCTGAAATTCTCCCACCCCAAGCTGAGATTCTTGTGATTGCAGATCCAGCACTTCTTGACTTCTGCCTGTAATTAAAAATATAATTAACTAAGCTTTGCTAGTTCACTGAGTATTTCAAAACTGAATCCTAGCAAAGGGAAAAGCTTACATATGCTAATTCAAACATCCAGAATGCAACGTTACCCCCGCCACTTGGTTTTATTTCTCAGGCAACATGTGCCATGTTTCCCCTTTTCAGCGCGCACTGCACACGGACACGGGCTAATTATGTTATCGCTGTAATCAGACATTTTTACACAGGTTTCATATAAAAATAGTGTTTTCTCAGTTGCAGCAGCTTTTAATCACAAATTATCTATTTACTACAAGAAAAAATACTTCTCATTGTCTTGAGGCAGCCCTAGCCATGCCTTTAATGACTCAGCGATGCTGTCTGACTCAGATTGCCAATGTGTTTGCGTTTGTCTGGATTTAAGTGCCACTTTGAGACTGTGGATTATGCAGTTGTAGTGAGCCGGTCTGGGCTGACCAGGCTGCCGTGCACACGCTTTCCCGTGGTGAGGCGCAGGCATCGCTCTGCTGCAGCAGCACCCGGGGGTTTCACTCTTGCTGAGGTCACCCAAGGAATGCCCGAGGTCACCCGAATGCTGCCTCTGACACAACCTACTAAAAATATAGGGTTGGCTTCCACTTAAGAACTTTCCTGATTTAGGTTGGCATTTGTTGGAGGTTTTGTTGCATGTTTAGCTTTAGGGTGCAACAAAATTTCCAGTTGAATTAATCTACAAAAAAGCTTAAAAAAAAAAAGTTTTAAAAACTCTCATAGAGAAAGGATTCGACTACAGGAGCACCTAAAAATGATATCAGATGTCAGACGAGGTAAGCTTTTGTTTCCTACTTCTCTGAAGCTATCCATAACAGTCTTGCTAACAGCTGGATAACGCTGTCACGCTAATGGTCTGCAGTAACACTAACCTTGGTTTGTTTGGGGTTTTTTTAGTGCTAGAGGTGACAACGGCAAAGCTTTTCTAGCTGGCCAGCTTGATATCCTTTAGCACTATTCAGGCTGTGCTAAATGCATTTGCCACGTTATCGATGAAAACTGAGAAAATCAAATCCATTATGCTATTGCTAAAACCTTTCTCACTGGCAATTAGCTTGTTGTGGTATTGATTTTGCATGTTTCATGATTGGTAAAATCCTTATTGGCTCCACTTACTTAACTGCTTGGGTTTGTCCCTATGCCACCGCGCTCTCATTTGCTCATTAGGAGTGTCCCCCAACCGCAGGCACATCCCCCCAGACTGAAGCGCAGCAGCAGGAGAGGAGGGGTGTTCAGTAGGCTCCTGTGCAAAAACCAAATGAAAGACTGGAAAAGGCACGCCTAAGAATAGCTTTGCTTAGGGAAGGAAGGTAGATGAGGGCACTGGCTCAGAGAGAAAAATAAGGGAGGGTTTCACTACTGGTACACAGAAGGAAATCTACAAAAAGACATTTCGACCTTACACCAATGCCTCCTGATCACATTGATTTGCATCTGTTAAGTGGTCCCTTGCAAACACATGGCCAGTGTGAAACCATGCACGCCTTCATGGCCCCATGTGTCCACATTAGCCACCTCCAGCTTCTCCCAGTTCTGCTGTGCCCGTATTAAATGACCATTTGCGGTACAATGAAATGAAAAAACAATAAATGAAAATATAAAGCTCCCCAGCAACAGCAGCAGTAGGGCAAAAAGCAGAGGACCAGAGGGTCAAACTGACTGGGGTGCCAAATACATGCACTAAAGGTCCCTTAGCATCCCCACAACTCCCCACAGATACTCACGGCCACCTTTCTTATCACATAGAATTGTATTTTTCAGGCTTAAATCAGCAGATGTTGAAGAAACATAATGCAGAAAAGTTAGTTTGGTTGAGAATTTTAGTATTGGTACAGCAGGCTCTAATTAATAATTATATTGGCTTCCACTTGGAAGTCTGCAATGTAGGCCAAAACTGAAAACTACATCTCCAGGAATTCTGAATCAGATCAAACCTATGAATCATTTTTATGCTCATCTACTGCCTCGTTAGGAGGCAGTTATCCAACCTGTAAACTCCCTTTTCATGGGTTCCTATTTGCATGACTCAAAACCAAATTCAAATGATGCTCCTGAGAGCGCAGAAATAGAAGGTTTCACATTACTTAAGCTACTGAACAACAGCACACACGCTTTTTCTTGCTACAACTACAACATAGGTGCCAAAACTCAAAACAAAGATCGATAGCCACATGAATATGTGGAGGAACAACCAACCCACACTCTTCCTCCTTGGTAAGGCATCTCCTTGTTTGAGTGAAACCAACAGTTCAAACTCTGGGTTTATGTGGGTCAAATTCGGATGGAGAGGAAAAGGCTGGAAAGGATCCCGTAGCTGCATACACCATTGAATAAATTGGTCACCATGGACTGCAAGTATACGGCAGCAGACTGCATCCTACTATCTATAGGCTGCAGACCACGGCACACAGCAAGTTGTGTCAGGGAGTCCTTTCCTGACCCCTTACATCTCTCCCTGCTCAGAGAGGCCTCCAGTGAGGTAGTCACACCTGGGAGAACCTGGACAACCATCCGATCGCAGCTTCAAGAGATATTTGGGCAGCAGGCAGTGCCACAAAAGCAAGAGGGGCAGTAAGGCCACTCTCACAGGCCCTGTTTCTAGCTCGTTGGCTCACTTCTGATCCTGCTGCCACTCCGTTTCCTGCAATAGAAGCATCCCGCAGTGAACTGCGGTGTGCAGACAGCAGCACCAAGCCTTGCGTAAGCCCTCCCGGAAAGCCAGGGCAGCAGCAGCATCTCCCGTGTGCAGAACAATGCCGGAATACCCGGTCTTCAGGGGAAAAGTATCACATAATAATAACCCAAGAAAACAGTGGGATTTAATACAGCTATTATCTGTGAGACTGCTGTCTCAGGGGTACAGGAAAAGCTGCTGAGAGGGTCAGGAGTCTTTTACGTTCAATCTTAAACTTAGATGTGCAAATTGACACCTGCCATGTCAAAGATCATGAAAAAGGCAACCAACCACTTACAACAGTGTTTGGGAAACTTCTTAACTGCATTATACAGCCCTAATACAACCATTTTTTCAAACTTTTTGTGGTTTCCCTTACTTCTGAGTGTTCTAAACCATTCCCGTGATACAGCAATCCGGACGGCAGAAAGGCTTTCAGAATGCAGCATGCTGGACAAAAAGAGTAGCATCTACATTTAGCAAACACGGGAGGGATAATAACTGTCTCAGCCAAATGAAGAAATCAATTCCTTAACCAATGTCAGAGAGGAGAAGGAAGAAGGAAAAAGCTGAATGCCAAGACGCTAAATTTAGATCAGCTCTTATTCCCGCTCTGCAAGTAACCGCAGACAAAGAACCTTCACATTGAGTCGCCATTGCAGCTCACACAACCTAAAACTCAGAATCAAAGCACATGTCCCAAATACCAAGTAAAGCTACAGCGGCAATCAGTTCTGCACAAACACACCAAAATACGTCAAGCTACATGAATTAACCAGGTAAATTAAGAGACTAATATCCCAGATGTTCTTACTGCTTACACAGTCTCCTAACGAAATGTGAAAGTAAAAATGAGAAATTTTAAATGGTTCTGTCATTTGATCTCAATCAGCGCTCAAGCAACAGAATAGAAATTCTCCTACATCCAACCATCTCACTCACACACACATCTTACAGATACCCACAAGAAACGTTATGATCCTTCATTGAGAAAACCAAGTTGGTACACAGCCTGTATGCCACAGAGAGAAGAAATTCAATGTATTTATAGAAAGCTTTCACTTTATTTGTAATAGAAGACCTCAGAGTCTTTTCACAATATTGTGGTTATGAAATAAACATATCCCAGTATTTTATGAATGATGAGGAGTCGATAAGGGACATCGTTATTCAAATACACATACAAGATAAATGTATTTGATAAATAGTGATGAACTGCAGAGATGTTTCTCTGTGATGCTTTAAGTCCTTACTTCAATTCTCAACCATAGAATGGAAAAGAAAAAAGAAAAAAATTATTTGGGTTTATTGCCAGAGCTGTAAACATTTCCAAGCATGTCTTACTAGCTGTGTTAAAAGCTCTGCCAATATACAATTTCATATTGGAATAATGAGTCATACTTTCTAATGAGCACAAGATCTAATTTTGAGTTTCAGACCTGTCCATCAGTCTCCCCCCCAGCTACACAACCCTGCCTCGGGCACGAGACATGCCAGGTAGCACTTGAAGGCAAGGCATCACGGAGCCTGCGGCTACGCACAGCGCCTGCCGCCAGAAGGGCTGGACCCCATCGCTAAATGGAAAGAGAGGACAAAGGGGGACACCCACACCTCTCGCCTCTAGAAACAAAGGCATCAAAACATCCAGCGTTTCCACATGGCTGCAGGCATCCTCTGGCCCAGGGCAGGCTGCCTGCATGGCCAAGATATCCGTCTGAGCGGCCGGTCCCTGCAGCAACGAGCACTTGGCAGCAGTGCGGCATCTCCTCCCAGAGGCAGAGCATTAGCAGGTCACCACTGCAGCACCGGGACACTCCACCCACCCAAAAAGCAGCAGGAGAATGTGTTCCCCAAAATCCTGAGCCTATTATTACAGGATGGATATTTACTGGGAAACACAATAGGGAAAACTATGAAAACAGCAGGACTTAGAAGGAAACAGAAGCTAGATTTATACAATAATCTATCTCTATGGATGAGCAATGAGGAGCATTCCTGTGATCAGGCAAGGGCAGAAGCTGGGGAACTGCCAGAGGAAGACAGGATAACGTGGGCAAACACAGTGCAGATTCAAAATTGTCAGGACGAAAGGGGTTTTAGGATTAATTTCTCTACACAGAGCAATTAAGACGTAGGACAGGCTATTAAATGTAGTAAAAGATGTTGCAAGATTAAATATGTCCTCTAGACCGAAACCACCCTCTTGCTTCCCACAGCCCTTTGAAGAGCCATCATATAATAATGTCTTCCTGTCCCTACTGAGCCTGGTCACATTTGAAGCAGGAAAGATGACCATTTCATAAAATTACTCCACCGGCAATCTCAGAACCTAATTCTGAGGGAGAATTAAGTATCCATTTCACGCTGGCAGCTACATGATAGTGGAGAAGGCTGTCTGTATAGCCTCCATCTCTTCTGTAAGACTTTTTTGGGCTGACTGTGGAAGGGAGTAATAAAAAGAAGTATTCAAATGCCATGGTTTTTAAGCCAAAATCTGTCAGTGCAAGTATGTCACTATCTGTAGGTACTCCACCTCCAATAGTCTATCTGTCAGGCCATGTAACACGAGAGCCTGGGCTGCTTCCTCCACAGCTAGAGCATCCATGTCTCCAGACAAAATCCCTGGGAGGGGAAAGCCCCACGAGGATCTCGGGGATCAGGAATCAGTCTAAATATCCAGCTCCAGCTGAAATCAGCACCTTACTAAACTACTTCAGCACTTTGGAAAACTCTGCAGATGTCTCCTGCATGTTCTAGATACCTCAGACAAACCTGACCTCAGGGGCATAGAGATGCCTGTACCAGAGCAGACAAGGCACCCACCTAATGCAGGATCCTGCCCCAGCTTCACCTCATTGTTTCCTTAATTTCTGGAGATCTGACCCACTATCTCTGGGGTCCTGATATGATGCTGAGATTATGTGATTATTCCAGTGAGGCTCTCAGCAGCCATTGCTGCTTCTTCAGAACCACAGCTGGGGCAGTGACTGCCAGGCAGAGGGAACTTGGGTGCTGCATGCCGAACCCTGCTGCATTGCATTTTTAGGCATCCATGCTCTCCCAGGGACAGGGTTTAGGCACCCTTTACACATTTCCCTTTCACCTCGTCAGACATATGATTGTCTCTACCCTGAGCCCATATCTTTTCCTGCCCCGTTGCCTTTCCTGCCTTCCCCGAGATCTCTGTGGCTGTATCCTATACTGCTGCTGCTGGGCCTTAGAACTAATCAAAGACTGCATTTTATTTTGTGAAAGGATACAGATACAAAACCACATCATTAAGTGATTCAGAACAATAACACTTGTAAGAGGCATAAAACATAGGAACCTGTGTTTTATCAGGGCTTCAGAGGAAACCAAATGCACCACATAAACACGGTTTTCTGGTTTCTCAGGCCCTTTTCACAGTTATTTCACTGCAATCATAATATGCTGCTATTATATTAACATGATGCTGATTAAGACACTAATAATTTAAAAGTAATCTCACAGGTAACAAAGCACAGCACATATCATTACTGATAGGCTGCACTATACACATTTATCTGCTTTAAAGCTATCAACTTAACAACTGTATAACGCTATACCTCCCAGACCCAGCAAATGGTGGCGGAGCCCCTTGTGCTCTCTTTCCCTTTCTGCTAGCCGTGTATCTGCAATGTCTCTGTAGCAAAACCAGCCGAGATTTCCTAAGTCAGCATGTTCAATAACCAGCTGCCCACTTCCTGGTCAGCATAACCGATTTCTCCAGTGACCCCATATAAGTTGCATAGGTCCTGGGACAGCAGATGTGGCAGTTCCCTTAGGATGCTACTGCCTGTCCTGCTGGCAGCCCCTCCACTGATGTGCCTTTTTACCAGTATTAGCGAAGCTAATCCTTGGGTTTTAATATGATGTGATCGTCTTCCTAATCGAAGAGGTTAATGAAGTGCTCTCACTTTATCACACTTCCAAAACATCTAGGAGAAAGATTCAAATATACCTCCAAGCAGCCCTCAATAAAGGACAGTAAGTCTTCCGCAGAACTGCCCGTACAGTTTTGTTGCTAACACTGCCATCGACCACCCAGCAAGGCCATTTCTGAATCTGCACTGCTCACTCTGAGCTGCCACTTAAGCACATGAGATGATGCCACACTGCTGTTGGCTGCCCCTGCACCTTCTCCTTTTACGTTTCAAGTACCATTTAATTCAACAGGGATGAAATCAGTCAAATATAGGGAGTACTTTAGAACCTGAAAATGGTAAACTTGCAATAATTCTGCAAGTTTTTAAATCATCTGCATTCATCTGCAGGGATATAGTACTTTGTTCAGTTGCACAAGGGGCTTCAATATCCAGACTATTAGACATTAGAATGATTCACGGAGCAGTCAAACTTGAGAGCTCTCACAGCTGCTTATCTACATCATCGGAACAAAACAAATATTTTAAACAAGGTCTCCTCTGTTTATTTCCTGGTTACTTCACTAATGGGAAAGCAATTTACGTATTTCCTCTCCCTAAATATATAAATAATTGACAAAGACTTTTGGTTAGAAAGGCTGTTGGAAACTGTCATGTCCTTCATGCTGAGATTTACACAGAGCAATTCATTACAAGTCCTTCTGCCCTGGCACGAGGACAGGAGCTGCGCGACCTCCCGAGGCCCCTTTCTTGCCCCATTCAGCATCAGGGCCCTCTTAGCTACACGGTGCACACAGAATAATGAGACAGACCTCAAAAAATCAAGACTGCACATGTTTGTGTGCGCACGTGTGTGTGAGGTGAGTCTTTATATTCACTACCTGCCTTAGAGTTATTAGGATTTCATTCTCGCCACATTCTGAAGGCTTTTTTTATAGCATTACAAGGACTAAAAATTTGGTCCTTCGGCAGGCAAAAAGACAGAAGGGAGATTTTTGCTCCTTGGCTGAGCATTTCCTGAGCAGGTGGTACGGTACAGTCACAGTTATCATGTCTATCTGATTAATAGTAATACTAAAACTGAAATATAATAATGTTGTGAAATACAATAAATTCTAGAAAAATAAATACCACCAACATTTTGCACTCCCAGCAGCTGCAAACTAGGACTGTATCTCCTGAGACTTTCTAGAATGAAGACAAAAAGATGTAATTATTCCCAGAGTTCTGGGCAATAAAAGACATACGTGACTATAACTACAAACTGAAGGAAAACTACAAGTAAAACAGTTGGGGGAGGAATTACAAATCAGATTATATTACATACATATGACCACTGCAATTCAAGTTAAAAAGACAACAAAACCAGACTACCTACTATTTTATTACACAGGGATGAGCTCAGATACTATAGTGCTGAGGGCAAGGGAAGGTAGAATAAGTGTATAAATGAGCTGTCAGGGTAGCTGCTGTAACAAAAGGCAGACAGCATCCTGAAATTTCTGAAGAAAATTGAGAAATATAGACAGCCTCAGAGGTTTAAGGCTAGAAAAATGCCATTAAAACAATGCAGTCTGGCTTCCTGCCCTGTGGAGACAAAGGAATTTTGAGAATAATTCCAGGAATGCCTGGTTTCCTTTTCGCTGCTGGAAGTGGATATGGTCGAAAGAAGTCTGTGGGCTTTTTCCTCTACAGAAAATTTTGGCAAAAACAGAAGAATAATTGGACAAAAATTAAGTTTATGAACAATATTTTTCCTGTGACTTAGGACATAAACATAAACACTACAGAAAATTTTGGCAAAAACAGAAGAACAAAACAAAAAAACAAAAATTAAGTTTATGAACAACATTTTTCCTGTGACTTAGGACATAAACGTAAGATCTGTAGTAATAAGTTATTGCAGAAGGGTTATATTCTCCATTTCTGTGTTTTTTGTGAAGCCTGACAACCAGTTCCAATCCATCTGCATTACTTCCTGCCATTCATAGGGACAACCCTGCTTTCATGTTCATCTACAGAAACAGCAGGAGAAAACCTCTATCACTTACCCTCCGTTGCTCCATTTACATCACGTTGTGCACAAGAAGAAAACCCGTCCAGCCCAGCTGGCAAAGCACCCGCCAGAAGACATCCCGCAATGCTTCCTCCATCCACCTGCTTCTGCAGGGGTACCGGAATAGGTACCGTAGCACCAAGATTTGTCATGCTACAGTTAAGTGTTACCAAAGTCCCTAAATACAGTGAGAAGTCTTACACAGAAGATGACCCCCAGCAACCCACTGGTAAGTCCTAGATGGTAACAACTATCTGGCCTCTACCGGAGTTTACCAGAGAACTGTCCTTAGCTCCTCTCTGGCAGAAACTGGGGCTTACGGTTCAGGGGCAGGCTTTGTGCAGGGCTTGTGCCACTGGCCACGGAGAAGGCAAGGTTTCGCAGAAGACCGTTGCTCACAAACTCAACAGAAATTTCCAGTCTTAACGAAGACTAAAAGAAAAATCTCAAAGCAAGGGATTGGAGAGTATAAGGAATCTCCTTTCCTCCCATTCTTCTAATAGCAGCAATTACGACATACTGACTTCAGAAACAGTTGACACACAAAACAACTTCTTCCTGGAAACATGCCAGGAGCACAGGAAAATTATAAGCTTGCCTTTCCTGTAGCATAAACACATTTCAATGAGGCTCCGCAACAACAACAGCAGCAGCAGAATTATCAGGCAGAGCAGCCGCTAAACACTACATGCCACTCTGCTGACAGCCGCCAGCACAGCCGGGCCAGCCTGCACTTTCCGAGGAAAACGGCATTTTCTCAGACAGCTGAGATAACCTTTTCTTGAGTACTCAGGATCCAATGCTGGTGGGAACTGAACTCTTCCAGCGGAGTGGCAAGTTCCATCATTTCTCATCAGACAAACAGAATTTGGTAGACTAAAGCACTCAGGCAGCAAATGGAGCTAGAAGAATAGTAATGGGAACTGCCTGCTTTGTTTTTTGGGTTTTGTTTTGGGTTTTGGTTGTTTTTTTCTGTTGGGG
>NW_008796214.1:2670128-2720675 GCF_000699145.1 Aptenodytes forsteri | reverse complement strand
AAACAAACAGAATTTGGTAGACTAACTCAGGCAGCAAATGGAGCTAGAAGAATAGTAATGGGAACTGCCTGCTTTGTTTTTTGGGTTTTGTTTTGGGTTTTGGTTGTTTTTTTCTGTTGGGGTTTTTTTTTTCTCCCACTGTTACAAACAGGCAGAAGAAAAAAAGGCATTTAACACTTCTCTAAACCACTTCATAGGCTGGGAAGTGGTAGTGAGTTGACATTTTTTCCACCTCGGTCTCCTCCCGTTCCCAGACCTGCTTGTTACAAGCACATCTGTGGATAAAGTCCTTCCACTTCAGTAACTCACAATATTCCCAAGTTTCATTTTCACTCTTTGTTAAGAGAATGCTTGAAGGGGCAGTCGACATAGTTGGCTGAGTTTTGCTGAGAGTATTTGTTATATCATGATCAGAGGCCTAGCTCCACAGACAGCACACAGGAACAATTTACACTGTATAGGACAGCAAAAAAAGTGCTACGGTGGCAGAATACACGTGGTGACTAGAGGGAGGGTATTAAAAGTCCACGGGCTTTTTCTGGTTTGAATGAAGTACTTCCTTTAGCAAACAACACAAGGATGCTATGAAGGTTAACTTCACTGAACAGAGCACTAAGCTGGCATTTGATACTGGAGATGGGCAGAAGGATTTGGTTTCTGTATTCCCCACAAAGGGAATTGTTACCTGCTCTTACGACAGGCAGAAAGAGCTCTTGATATCACTGTTCTGGTTTGGTTTTCTATAAACTAACTCAAAGTGCTTTAAGAGGCAAACTCTGGATTTCTCAGTAATACCCACACTCCCAGGAACCCTCCAAGGGCTGCTTCCTACGATCAGAGAGAAAGGAAAAGCCCAAGATTCAACAACAGTGTTATACCAGACTTAGCCAGGTGTAGGACTTTGGTAACTATGCTGGAGTCCATAAGTAAAAAGAATTAGAGTTGCCTCGGCAACGTTTTAATGAAACATTTATCACTGTCACCTAAACATCAAGAGTGTTATCTAAATGTCATCTAAACATGACTCAATGCTGTTGCAGTTGAGGGCACCATTTAGAGGCACAACATGCAGCAACATCATTTCCTCTAAGATTCATCTGCCCCTGAACTTCTCCTGGTTTTGACCTCACACAAAACTTCGAGCACGGACACCAAACATGGCGATGATGCTGTGACCAGGACGCTGCTTCAGGGCAATAAATGATCAAAGACCACCTTTTTATTTCAGACTGGTCACTGAACAGACACCAGCTTTCCTTACAAGAAATACCAGTAACAAAAAGAGCCTTTTGTCAACTTCCAGATTTGCTTGTTGATTACCATCCCTACTGAGGACATTTTATATTTTGATGAAAATGCTTATACTCGTGTTAAGCACAAACATGCAAGTCATTGCTCTGTCTTAGAAGAATACAAGATTAAAGGGTCAGGTCTCAAAAGGATGGGACCTTTTGGTTAGAAAAAATTTACAGACTCACACTTGGATTTGAAGCTTTCAGAATGGAAAAGAGAAAGAGAGGGAGGCAGGGTTGGAGAAAGGAAACTTGACCTCAGTTTGAACTAACAAGTGAGACAAATCTCTTATTGTGGAAGTCAGAGGAATGCAGACCTGTTTGGAAAAGTAAAATCAGAGGAAGTAAGTAATAACCAGTAAAACTTATTTTCAGAAAATCATCTTATCTTTACTGCCTTATTCTTAACGTGAACACAATGTGTCTTATGTTATGGTAAAGAATTCCCTGTAAACTTAAAGTGATTTTTTTTTTCCTAGACAGTTTTCTTCAAGTCATCCACTACCTCCAAAGAAAGTCTACAATCCCTTGAGCATCAAAGCATCTGCCACTGAACATGTTAAATGTTGGCAATAGCCAATTTTGTTTCAGAAACACTCACTGTGCAATGTCAATTCCTACTTCTCTCTACTAGCTCTTGTCAAAGCCCAAATAATATCCACTGCTGGTGCCACCTAACCAGTTTCTTTCCTCAGCTGGCAACTAAGTACATTTCAGAACCGTAAAATAAATACATTAAAATAAGTTGAAAGAGGTTTTGTTATGACTGCACATTTGTTAAGTACCACACTTACTGCAACAATAGTTGCAGTACTGCCAAAAGTGACATTTTACCCTGTTTTATTAAAAATATTTGTGTTAGCACATAAGATATTTAACAACTCTAGTCAACAGTGTCAACAACAGAAGTCTGTGACTCTTCAATCATAACTGAGTTCTCAAGATAACACATAGAAAGCTGCAAAAAAAAAAAAAGTATATACTCTGCAACTGCACAACATGTTTATAGTAAGCATTAGCCAGATCTAATCTCTGGCATTTTGATCAATATAGAAATTTCATCTACAAACCATTTTTCCCCACTTCTACACGAATGTTGACACACACATAAGTAAAACTACCAGCAGAAGTGACTGTTCTAACTGAAAACAGACTCTGTTTCTCTCCAAAGCACATCAGCAAATGTTCTTGCTCAACTCCATAGCACTACAGTAACCACAAGCGACCATGCCGTAAGGTTACCTGGAGTGACTGTGCCTAGAGCTGACATTTGGCCATGTAGAAATGTCCATTTCTATGAATTTTGTAAAGGTGCCTCAGTCCATAATCCCCACGTGTTCAGATCCTACCTATCTCACAGGGATTTCCTAGGAACAGGACAACCCATCATAGACACGTACTGCTTTAAGATCCAAATCAGTTTTCCTAATCTTTAATCAGAGACACATCACTGTTTAAAAGTTTAACACACTGACGTGGGACTAATGCAGGATACTTGCGATTTGACTTTCAATTTTAAAAACACTCATGAAGTTGCAAGATGCTTTTCCCACAAAGGCAAGACTAAAATTCAGCCCATGCTTAACCTATTTACGTAGTCTTTTATCTTCATGTTGTACGAACAATCACTCAAATCTGCTGATTCAGATAAATGTCTTTACAGGAAAAAGGATATTTGTCCTTTGGATTCAGGTTTGGAAAATATCATGGAAAACACAAGTTTTCACAAATTATAAGTAAGCGCTGATATTCTGGGGAAATGTCTTTGCAAGTTATTATTTACTGCTTAGGGATCCTATTTGAGGAAATTTTATGTCACAGAGAAGCTTTCCCACACTGTAAAAAAAAATAATTTCCCATACTGTATATCGCAACTCTTCTCAAATTAAATTCCTTTCCCTGTTGAAATAATGGATCAAACCCATACCGCCTGCCGTTCATTTAGTGCACTGAACAGATCACATGTCAAGCCAAAGTCACTTTGATCCTAAAAAAAAAAAAAAGAATCAGCAGTTTCATACACCTGATTAAATTTGCCACTAATCCAATCAGATACACCACTTACTTTGTCCTACATGTTAAGCACACATACCCCCAACCTATTAAAGACCACGTATTTCATTAAATAGTGCTGGTTCATAATTCTCAGTTAATGTCTCAGCACAAATTAAAAGGGAGTTTAAATTCTACTTCCCCTTGCTGATGTGTATCTTTGTGATCGGCTCCTTTGCCACTCCTGGCAAGGGTGTATTGCCACTAATTGCTTCCGTTTTTACAGTGCAGTAAAATGGGTCATATAACTTTGGAGATGACTGATATCGGAGCAGACACCAACTAAGACGCAGCGTAACTGGGCACACACCATGAGTCTGGCCAAGCCCACTGCTCAGCTGGGCACAGGTGATGCCAGGGCAGAAAGGAAGGCACTAGCCTGTGTTGCAACACACAACCAGGTGAACCCAGTGCAACTGGCAAAGGGGTGTGTGACCTGCTCAAAGTTTAGTTGCACTCCCGGGCAGAGATAGACGAATAAATAGTATATTCATATACTTTTGAATATTTTTTATGTATATTGATACATACGCTTCAGGCGGGCTGTCACACCCCCTCTCTGCAACTCGGCAGAAGTTCAGCTGCACACTCGCTGCTCTCTGTGGCAATGCTGCCCATAACCTGACGGGTCGCGTAAGACCCAGGGAAGGCATGACTCTTCATTTGCAGAATTTACATATTAGCCAATTTCAATACCCAAAGTGGGGACCGAAACTAAGGACAAATTTGGACTCCCCCTCACCCCCTGCCCAGTTGTAAAAAAAGCTTCACAGTGTGAATCGCAGCCTCAGAGCAGGGCTGGGGCAGTTCTCCCAGGACAGTCTCCTTTCCTTTGCCAGCAACCTGGAATCAATATTATTGGATTGGTATATATTTTCATCGTGCTGAGAGTCATTTCCCAAACACTAGTCTTTTACCTGCTAATTGTTAAGTTTACATTTTCACCAGTAACTGGCTTTCACCTGCTGCTCTTGCTGCTACACTTTAAGAGACCTTAAACGCTTCTTACCGAGAACTCAGTCTAACCGAGCATGGTGAGTTGCTTCACACTATAATTAAGTCTTCCTGGCCCTGTGAACCACAATATAAAAGTTAATCAAGCCTAAAAGAAATTAGGGATGTTGTTACTCAAAACACCCAAATTTTACAAGTCGTATTCCTTAACTGTAAGATTATTTCACGTTTGTCATTCATTTGTTCTAGCTTCGCTGTGAAGACTGCAGAAAAATTATGTTTATTTGAAATGTCACCTTTAACAATCTTCATACCAAGTTTAAGCTCAATAACCTCATACTACATTAAATTGAAAATCTGTTGAATGAAGGATGAGTTTGACTGAAGTGCAGTTTTCATAATGTAATAGCACATAATCAAAGGTAAGATTGCTATCCCCAGCAGAACTCTCTCTAGTAAAAAATGTGTTTCATGGTAACAGGACAGGTTAATTACTGTTTCCCCCCAATAAAATTACTTTTATACAGTTTTTGCTTATTACATTAGAACAAATGATGTATGCATGTTTTTAAATATGATTTCTCTCTTCATGAAAGCAATCATAATTAGCAGACTCCTGAGTCCTTTCTCAGTTTTTACCCTGTTTACTTAAAGAAACTCTCACTAAGGATCACGACAAAGCCTTCAGATTTTATCCCATTCTCACTACTGTCATTGTCTGACAATTTCTGAGAGTGAGAATTAATAAACAAGTATTTTCCTTACACTGCAACTCCCTTACATCTTCATATCATCCGTAAACATAACTGTTAGCTTGAACACTTAGAGGTATGCCAACAAAAATAGCTGAAAGCCCATGGGAAACAGTAAGAGTGGACATATGCCTCCACGCCCTCAAAATTTTGCTTCCTATCTTCTTGTCAAATACGTCTCTTATATTTGACATGTTTATCAGCTGGATAAATATGCACATAGTCAAATTTCACACTCAGAAGCATCATTTTGACCCTGGGGCAGACATTGACACTGTATATTTTTCCAGCTGCAGAGCCCATAGAAGACAAATATGCTTTGAAAAAGGCAGCAAGATCAAGGCCATATGAATGAAGATTTAAGATTAACGTTTATTTATGCAAAACAAACTTTTTAAAAATAATAAAAAACCCCAAAAATAACATTCAAATGAAGTTAGATCCTGTTGCAAAGAAAAGCCAGAGAAGTTTCGAAAGAGTGAAAAAAGTCCATTTTCAAGTGTGCCACTTAAGGCCTTTTTCAAAGCGCTAGCATACACACAGAAACTTTTTGAATGCTTATATAGCTATATTTAACCTCTAAAAAATAGGTACCATTTAATATTAGTATGCTGCAGATCTTGTATTTGCTGTGCGAATAGCTCTACTGCCAACTCCCATGGATCAATTCAGCATTTTACAAAAGTACTGGGGGATGAAATATTTGACGCTGAATACAAACAGGGATTTCAGAGTATTTTGAAGATCTGCACAAGATGTTCTTTTATGCCAACCTGAGTCCCACAATACGCAGCTTATCAAGAGGGACAGCGCGTAGGAGAGCGCTTACGGATAAGTAACGCCCAACTGCACACCAGTATTTCCATCCCAGTGTTTTCACAGCACTTTCATTTTCAACCAACAGTTTTCTCTCACACGTAGAACTTGCCACATAGCTGTAAATTTAGGACATTCAAGGGTGGATGAATGATTTTAGTAAAACTAACATAATCTGAGGCAAGATTGATTTAAAGATGTCCTTTGCATGCCTTTTCATTCTGAAGCCTTAATTCTGCTGCTATTTTTTCAGATTAATACTAGCATAAGAAGGGCCTGCATTTGGCCATAACGTGGTTTGTCACTTCTTTTACCTGTCTGACCTGTCACTTGTACTTTTGCCGTTTTGACTGTTTCTCTGCATCCCCCTTTGCAGCCAGCCACAGACCCAAGAGTCGTTTCTCAGAGACTGAAGTTCTGCCCAACTCAGAAGTTTTAGCGTGAACACTGTCATTGGGCACCGGGCACGTGCACCGTTCAAACACCAATGTCCATGAGCTTTGCAGGGGTATTTACAAGAACTCATTGCACTTGGTGTTATATAGTCTGGAAGGAATAAAAGGAGAGTAAAGTCATGAAGGGCCTCCTTTACTGCAGTTCGAGGAGTTGGTAATATCTGTCCAGCCCCACCATACATCCCTCTGTCCCACACACATCACGTAGGTTGGCTCAGCTGTAGGCACGGGGACCAGAACAGATCCTCTCCTTTAAATGCTCCTCTCAAAACAGGAATTGCCCATATTTATCCCCAGGATCTCTTCCCACCTCCAGAGAGAAAATGTCTAGTTCCTCAGCTCATTTCAAAAATTGTTCACTCACTGACTTACCTCCATGGGAAGAAAGTACTTAGGGCATTTTCTTTTAAAGGCTTCTAATTCTGAAAATGTCATAAATGTAATGAACATTATGATACATATGTTCATATATTTCCTGTAATGAAACAGTTCAAACAAATAATGTCCCCATCACAAAGAGCCACAATGGGAAGCTGTATGGATAAGATTATTAATGTGCAGGGGCTGAGTGAAAATTTGGTCCTGATTTGTTTACTTGAATTATTCAGTGCAAGCAGGTGTGAAGAGAAGCAATTTTCCCTAAAAACACAGTACAAACTCCATATTCTTTATTCTCTCTCTGGCTTCTGTGTCAGAAAATCGTAAAAGCTTTCTAGCTTCCCTTTTAGAAAAAAAACCATAAAAGCGTCTTTAAATTACAGTAGATGTGAAGTCAGTGACTGAAATGATGGGAGACTGTCCACGAAGCCATCCCAGAGGACGTGCTGTCAGTTAAGGATTTGGTGGCAGCTGCACCAAAGTTGTCAACAATCTGAAAACATGTCTTGCCCACAGCCACTGGGCCTCCAACAAACGGGAACGCAGTGGAGCCGCAGCTCTTCCTGAGGGTCTGGACCTGACATACTCGCCCTTGAAGCACCAAGTGATGCTTTTTAAGAGAGACACGCGTACGCCTACCACTCTGCGCCTCTACCACCTACGTGTGCCTATGGTTTCAAGTTAGATTTAAAACAGATTTAGAGACCTATAGCAGGATTTAGGTGGAACTCAAGACTACTACATCCAAAACTGTACTCTTTTCTTTAAATGCACTGACTTGTCTCCCCAAATAGACAGGATGCTAAGAAGTGAATTCCACCAGCACAGAACAATAACTGTTTTACATAGCAGCACATTTTGTGTAGTCCTGCTGCAGCACATCAACTGCTTTTCTCTGTGGTTCTTTCCACTATCGGAACACCTGCATTCAGCTCAGTAAAAGCATAACAATTTGATCTTCACTTCAAGTTATGTAGATACCACACAAATATGTACATGTATTTGCATTTTCCTGTACAACTACTGTATTAATAATTGCTCCAGGCACTATGAGAGGAACTCTAGCTTGTGTCAAGAAGCACAGCCCCACTGAAGTGACAGGGGAGCCGGCCCCAAGAGCAGACCATAAACTGCCGCCAGCATCAGGAAACATGGGTGCTAATCCCAGGTTGAGACACAGCTTTCTTTGTACATTACAAGCCCTCTTCATGTCTCTCTTTCCCTCTTTCAGAGCCAACCACTTCAGTAAAAGGGACTGCCTCGTACTACGTGTTTGCATGCTGCCTATTCCAGCAGAGCTGCCGTACTGTCTGGTTTGATACACAGACGCTAAGCAAACCACATGCCATCAAGACAAACTCCCTAAGAAAAAGAGCCCACTGCAACTAGCCAACACTAAACAGCCTGGCCTTGGCTGGCAGCCAAGCAGTGTCCCAGCTGAAGCTAACAGTAACTCTTCCACTTCAGTAACGAGTAACCTAATGGGTATATTTATAGTGTAAATGCTGTATATACCCACCGTAAATGCTGACATCCACTGTAAATCCACTGTAAATGCTGACAGTGATTTGTCATCTAATAAATTATGGGTCTGATTTTCAAAGGCAGCCAAGTGCCAGCTCTGTTCCCATTGAAGCCACGAGGAAAAAATCTCTCATGATTTCAGTAGAGTCAGATGAAACCTCAAGATTTTTAAATTTAATACATAATTTAATTTAATATATATTATTTATATTTATATATATTAAATATTTATATTAAAATATAATTTAATTATATGGAGATGTAAAAGCTCACTGAAACAAAATGAGTACATAAAAATGTAAACTGCTTAAAAAATTCTTTAAATTTACATCAGACCAAATTTTGCAGTTTGCAGGTATTTCACATCAAAGCCATAACAGATGTGAAAGCCAAAAGGAGCAAGAGAGAGAAAATTGAGATTCATGACTCTTCTGTTTCTTAAATCCAGATATAACGCATAACGACTGAGTCTTAACCTTGCCCTGAAGTATAATACATGACAGTACAAGGTTTCTTACAGAAAAGTAGCTATATCTTGTGGCAGTAACATGTAAAATTTAAATGACATGAATAATTAAGAAGAGATTAATAGATACCTTAAATAAATAATAAGTTTCATGAAAATAGCATCACATACATGTTTTAAAACCCTTAACTGAAAGTGCAGTAAACAGTAAAGCACTTGCAGGAAATAATTTTGACTTTTGCAAAACAGTCTATCAGTTTATAATGCATTTACAGCAGTAGCTACCATATATCCAGAGTTTCAATATAGGGTTTTCTTAAGGGCAACTTAAAGCAGCTGGTTTCTATTAAACATAAGTAAGGATCAAATCTGCTACCTTTACTCATGCCGAGCTCATTTTACTCAGGACCTGATCCGGCACATATGTTCAAAGTTGGCATTAAGAGTACAAAGGTTTAGCCATGTATCACAGCTCCCAGGACAAAGCCCGTTTCCTCAAGAAATCCCAGTTTATTTCAAAACTATCTCCCATCCAATCGCTAGCACATGTAATCCTTGGTACCTAGGTATTTAGGTACATCCAAGAAGCTAGATCGCGTAACATCTGGGTTAATGAAAACGGTATTTCCAAAAGAAGTGCCGGTGAGAAGAGCAGCCTGTCAGGCTCCTGAACCCTTTCAGCACTTAAAAGAAAAAGAGCAGAAACCAGCAGCTACATTTCACAGAGAACTAACAGGACTTCCTTGCCCTCGAGGCAAAGGTAACAGTTATAAGAATCTAATAAATAATTATTACTAAAATAACTTCTTGCATGAGGTTCTACAAAGGTATTAGGTAAATGAGGGGCACTTAAAATGCAGTGAAACACTTGCTCATTCAGTTATTCGGGTGCAATAGCTCTCAGCAACTGCTGTCTGCTGTAAATCATAACAACAGGCTACATTACCAAATATATTGGGGAAGGGATGACATCGGAAACCAGCCACAGCTTTCAAGCGCACAAGGTGGACAGACATCTCTGCATTTCAGACATCATTCTTCAGACCAGAATACTGAGCCCTCGACAGTCAGAGCATTTCCCATCTGTAACTGTGTTCTCAGCTGAGATCTTAACGGTGAAAAGCCTGAAAAGCAACAGTATTGCCGGTATGCCATTCAATCGCCCGCCCCTACTGTTGTCCCATGCAAAGATCAATTCAGAAAAGCCACTTCTGAGGAGCTCATACAACCCAAAGAGCGGTTAATGGAATAGCGAAACTTCCCTGCCAGGACACCAGAGACCTCAAACAGCAGATTTCACCCAAGAGTAAATATTTCAGTGTTTGAGTTATAAACCTCCAGAAATAGGATTTCAAGATTATAATTTTCACATTCCCTTGGCTAAGGTGTTACTCTAAAAAGAAACTGCTGAAGAGGTCTATTACCTGAGGTAACATTAAAAATAACGTTTCAGGGCAAGTAAGTTCAATGCAAAATGTATATGTATTTAAGAGACCCATTTATTCCATGCAGTTATATTTCTTCCTGATCTTCCTTTTCTTGTCATGCAATTATATTTAGAATTAATAGGATTTAGAATTATATTTAGAATTACATAGTCAAAACTGTAGAGCTGTGTCCATCTTTTTAAGATGCTTTCTAAACCAATTTTCTCAAAGATTGCTCAGCCATCTGAACTAGATGTGGATTTTTTTTCCCCATTTTGCAGTTTTACAGATATTTGGATTTAAAAAAAAATGCTTAAACAAAATTAAGCTTAAGAAAAGTACCTGCTGATAACAACCATTTGCTTAATGGTAGTTGTACAGACACTGCAGTAAGAGATTGCTTACATCTGCAAACAGAAACCATTTATAAAAATTAGTCTTATAACCACCACACATAAAACTATGGGAAATCAATGCCCATGGTTTCTATTAGGAAGTAGGAATGAATTATTACTTATCCAAGAAGTAAAATAAGCTCCCCTAAATTGTGTCCATCTTTTTAAGATGCTTTCTAAACCAATTTTCTCAAAGATTGCTCAGCCATCTGAACTAGATGTGGATTTTTTTTCCCCATTTTGCAGTTTTACAGATATTTGGATTTAAAAAAAAATGCTTAAACAAAATTAAGCTTAAGAAAAGTACCTGCTGATAACAACCATTTGCTTAATGGTAGTTGTACAGACACTGCAGTAAGAGATTGCTTACATCTGCAAACAGAAACCATTTATAAAAATTAGTCTTATAACCACCACACATAAAACTATGGGAAATCAATGCCCATGGTTTCTATTAGGAAGTAGGAATGAATTATTACTTATCCAAGAAGTAAAATAATCTTCCCCCCCCCCCCCAAATTCTGAAGGCCAGCTCCAAAGTCCTTAACAGTCAGTGAAGCTCCTCACTGACTTCTGCGGGCTTTGGATGACACCCTTCGCCCGTCCTTAATCTTGTCAACAAATTATATCATATCCTTCAGAGAAAATCCTGTAGTTGTTTTAAGTATGTCTAATCCATAAGGACAAAGCTTTAATGAGTTTCTAAATTTATATCTTAAGAAGTAAAATAAAAAAAACCCCTATGACCTAGAATCTCTTCCAAAGCACTCCCCATCTTTTCACAGGCTCCATGCACTCTCCCGCAGTGAAGTCTCTACATCAGATTTATCTCACGTACACGAGCTAATAGGCAGAAAACAGGAAAGAGCTCTCGTGCTACACAGAAATTGGGTTTTCACCATATCCCTCAAAAGACAGCAAAGGGGCCGTGCTCTGCATACCCACTGTCACCCCAGAGAAGCTACCACCTTATCTACCCACAGGTGTACATCGGTGAAAGCTACATGCATTAATCATGGTTATATGACTTGACATACAACTTGCTAATGCTGCGTGCACACACGTGTGTGTATATAAATGCGTGTGTTAATAGAGATAGAAAATGTATGGGTATTTAAAGAAGAGATAATGTAAAATTTACATGCAGAAAAATCTTCGCTATGATCCCTTTCCAGCACAGGGGCAAAGGCAGATTTCACCTTTCAATGAATAAACAATTTCTTACTCATTTAGGCAAGCGCAGGAACGGCTTACCATTCACCAGAGCTTCATAAGGGTAACCACAAAGCAACAGTGTTGACAGCCTGGGGAGACTGTGAAATGCTCACCACCGGGGGTCTGAAGAAAAAGTTAGATAAACATTTGTCAGGGAGGGTTGAGATGGAGCTCACTCTGCCTTGGGCAAGCAGGCGAGTTAGCTGACCCTGTAGAGTCCCTTCCATATGAGTCTTCTGTGAGTGTGTGTGTGGGTGGGTGTGCGTGTCTGACAACATGACACCATTTCTAGATGAGAGATACTAGTTTTAGTAAAAATGAGAAGTCAAATAAATGAGGGATGGAGTAGGCCCCCGGGAACAGTAACAGACTTCTCCTTGATTCTCACTGCCCATCCCTTAGGTAGTTTAATAAAGGGCAGGATATTGTGCATCATAAAAATGAAAGAGAGAAAATTCGTAAGAACTTGTGTTCCACTGAGTTTGTTTATAATTTGACAGTTCTGTAATTTAAAAGAATTGAACAGTACTTTCCATGCAGACTTTATCAACCTGAGAACAGTAAAATCCCAGACCGTTACCTAGGGTTTATTATGCTTCTAGCAAAATGACAAATGAAAGCAAACACCAACCTTTCACTTGTTCCTATTCAAGAATTTAAATTCCTTCAAATGACCCAATTGTGTACCCTACAGGAAACTGCAAGTCAAAATCATTTACTTAGTCCCTTTTTATTTGATTTTTCATTTAAATTTATTCACTTTAAGGTAAATAAAATAAACCAAAGCTGGTAAGCAGCTAGGGGAGTGGAAGATGAGTGGGTGAATTCATGGGAAAAGGAAGGGAATTTACTCTGTTTAGTCATGCATGCAGAAGGTACAGACAAATATATAAATAATAAACAATGTATTTATCACCACACTGATCATTATAGCTGCCTGGTGTAGCGCTCTTTGCGTCCCTTTTTTCTTGTATTGTTTTTCTAGTTTATGTAGTCTCTGTGCAAAGGACAACATTCCTTTGTGTTTTCACATTGCTAGGCACATTTGGGATGCTGCTGCAATCTAGCCCACGTGAACCTATAAGGCTAATGTAAGATACAGCAGGGAGGGCCAGGAGAGAAAGCAGCAGAAGGGCAGCAACCAACATCTGCTCCAGCAGATGAAAGTACAAACCAACTTACTTAGTCTTCTCTGCTCTTGAACAGATTTGGATATTGCTCTTAAGGCTTGACCCAGAGTAAGTGGTGACTACATCAGAAAAAGAGGGCCAGGATAGCAGGGGGCACAGGTCAAGAAGATGTAACTTGAAGTTATCGCACTTTTTGACTCCTAATGGTGATAAAATAGTCCCTACTGATGTTTTGACCTTCTCCCACCTAGTGCCAGGCAGAATCCTAGAAAAAGACCTGCCTTTTGTAAAAATACATGGGGTTGTAGACAAGCTATAGAGGGGAGCTGCCAGGCACACAACAATGCAGAGTGCTCCCCATCACACATCGCTGGTGTACAGAACTGAGGGGAGGGAGCAGGTAAAACCCCAAACCAAACACCTCTTGTACTGTGCACCTCTTCCTTTTTGGTCCTGTGGCTTCTTCCCTGCTTGATCCTGCTGGATACGTAATAAGTAATGCCTTTTCTCTCATTTGCAGATACTGTTGGAGGGCTTCTCCCTTGTTTCATGCTTCTATCTATTCAACCTTTCCTAACTGTTCAGCCACATTTTCATATAGACGTTTGTATGTATCTTTAGAATTCAATCCGTATGGTGTTATTTCTGCACATATAGCCTAAACAAAGTTTCTACTTGCAAATTCCCTTAATTATAACCATCCACTCACCCTAAAATAAGCTACAGTATTTAATGCTCACAGACTTCAAAATCACAGCATCCTCAGGATGAGCTCACTTCGACTGCAAGCCAAACGAAGCATACTAGCTGTATCTATACTGCAAATACAGGCAGACTCTTCACAGAAGGATCCCCACCAAACAAACACGTCTCTGTGCACTGAAGTGATCTATTAAAAAAAATAAGTCATGCAAACAATTGATGGAATAAGACTTAAGTATGAAATGAAGCTTCAGCATAAAAGGGTAAATACAGCCTTTAAGTGGACAAATCAACTTGCTGTTTCAGCAACACAGGAATTACTGCACTGATCTGAAGTCAGACTAGTCTCTCGGTGATTAGTTCAATATGCTGCAGAGCAACAGGCAAACACCCCACCACAGGCTGACGCAGGTTAATTTGTCCCTCTTAGTAGGGAACACACCCTGTTCTTTAGTAGACAGGAGTAAACAGAATCTTGAAATGTAATTATTGCGGAACACAGTTTGTTCCAGTCAATTGTGATGACCCTGAACATTCCCAATATCCACATTTCAGTCTTTTTTCAATTATAAATACCTTTCAAGTATCAACCACCTCTTTTGGTCGTAAATTTTATTTATCTATTTAAACAACATGTTCGTTTCTTTCATTGATTTTGAATTTCCTGCTATTGTATTTCATAGATTATCTCCTATGTTTTCTAGAAGTAAAATAAAGCTTTGATCGGTCTTCCGCAGTTACTCATTGTTTATGTATTTTCAATTATTTTTCTCCTCAGAGATTAAAAAGTCTTTTCCAGTTGTCCTCCCCTAATTAATTCTTTTTTGTCCCCAAGATAGAGATGACCAGAACTGGACTTGTTATTTACAATAAAGCTTATACAAAATATACATGCAATACCATGTGCTCTGTAGCATTCACAACCCCACGTAACCGAGCACCATCTTTGCTTTTTCTAACCAATGCTGCGCATGTACAGGACCTCCTTTCAGCTGTAACACCCAGGTTCAATACCAGTATCGATAATGCCATCATTTTAGCACGGGGAAAAGTGCCTTAGTTATTTCACATCCCTATTAAAGTTATCCTAGCTGGACAGTACAGTGGTCATACTGGGGCCACAAACAGTGGCCCGTGTGCTCTGTAGCCTCATGAATCTAAGCAACAGGAAACGACTCGCAGCACCAAGGAATGAATTGTATAAAAATGGAAGAGGGTTGCTAGCACTAGCAAGACAGATAACAAGACAGAATATCTTTTTTTTTTTAAATATTTAGGTTGATACAATACAATGACTTTACATCAAATTCTAGTGGAACTGGACAAATTTACGATATTCAAGTAAGCTGATCTTGAGTAAGTTTGTTTTGCTATGGAACGCATCTTGAGTAAGTTTGTTTTTCTAGGCATGACTCACATATTAAGCAAACACTATCCACAATGTGTTTTTACTCTGAAAGACATTTGAATCTTTTTCTAAAAAAGTGACGGAAGGACAAATATTTGAGACCTCCTCTGGGGAAAATCTTTGTTCGATTGCTACTTTAACTGGGATTTTCTTCTTGTACTCACTCATGCCTTGGTTGTGAATTCTGCAGATGCTCCCTTTGTTCTCTTTCAAATGTCACTCTCTTTTTATGTCCCAACTATTTATTTAAAGGCAGTTTTTCTTAGTTGGTAAAGGGCATTTGAAGGCATAGCAGTAGTCTAACATTTTCAGTTCCAGTCCTATACTGTGTCAATTTAATCTCATCACTTGCCTGAAAGTCCTTTTATTCTTCTTGTTTAGGAACCTACAGACATATGGCAGTAGTCATCTAGAGGCAGAAAGAAGTGACATGTGGCATGAGCTTAGAGCAAGCTAAGAAAAAATTAACAAGCGAAAAGGTAAGGTTTTTCACTAGAGGTAACAGTGTTAAATATAGTACTAAGGTGTCCCAAATACAATAGCAGCACTTTCTGCATGGGTGCATACTCTATAAATACCTGATTTCCAGATGGCAGACTGTGGTCGACTCCAGGCGAGGAGTAGTATTTCTCCCCAGCTGAAATGCCAGTGCTTTCTGTAGTTTCACAGTGAAGTTCACAAAAGGCAACCGATCACTAGGAGCACGCACCAGCAAGGAATCAAGCAGCTCCCATTCACCTGCCAGGTTAATACTTTGTTGATAGCAAAAAGCACTTTCTGTGTGAATTTGTAGGTATTTATTTCCCTGGTTGCTCCTGCACTGGTATAGCAAGAGCCAGTGACCCTGAGGAACAGACACAGGTGCCAGCTGGGAGACCTGCTCTTGCAGTTCACAAGCCAGCCTTGTATTAGTGGATAGCAAAATGTAGAATGACGAAATTAAAGGAAAGGAGATTTAGTCTATATAGTTATGAAGGTATTTGCCTCCTTTTCTTTAGCCTAACATGTTCCAAGATAAGAGTAAGGACCATCTCACCAGCAAAGCTATAGAAAAGTTCAAGTACCCATACCTGTTAGACATACTTCCAGGTACAAATCAAATGCAGAGTAATACAGATGCAGTTTTAAGTAAGAGATGGGTGCTGCTGTTTAGCCCCACTACAGCATCTGCATCACGCCTTCACCTGTTTTGAAGTCAACAGATAACTGGTCTTCCCATAGGACCCCCAGGAAGTCCGAGCTGCAGCTGAGAGAGAGGCTCTAATATAAGCAACACACCTAGCCCACTAGCTGTAAAATGCTGGATATTCTATTTTAACCCGGATAAAACACAGTTTAACCCAGCTTCTTCGCTGAAATTTTCCTGTATCATTCCCGGGAAACACTGAAAAATCTGTCGTCTTTTAGTAAGCTTTAGTTTTAAACCTTTAAGGAACAAAACTGAAAATTAATGGTGTTAACGTACAAGCACAATAAAAATAGCGGCTGATAAAAATCCCTGTGAAAATGAAATACAGCTTATTCTTCTTGCAACTTTACATGCAGCTTGCATTTCTTCATAAAGCTTCAGAAAAGGCCAGGAGAGAGACTATTTATCAGAAAACCATCAAGCTAGAATTTCAAGTCAGGCTAAAAAGATCCCAGCTGAGCTGCTTACTTATAAATAAAAGAAGCTATGAAGTATGGTATGGAGCTTGATTTCCTTAGCTTTGAACCCCAAAGCTGAATGGTCAAACCCAGAAAACTCTATCCACAGTTTGACTCATCTTATTTTTAAAGTTCTGCTGCAGCATCAATCACCTTTGGATTTGCTATCAGGCCTTCCTTGTGCATCAGACTATAAAATACACATACAGCCTTGCTTAAGCTGTCAGCTCATTAAAGAGAGTGCATTCAAAGCTACAGCACTATTGAGACACCCACAAAACTATACTTTTTGCATAAGCTTCTATAGAGGAGGCAGAAAAGCAAGAGTTTGGGTCAACTATGCACACCAGGTGCCATGGTAATGGAATGAAGCGGTTCAAAAAGACGCATTGGAAATTTAACAAGATCCATGTTATGTACATGGGATTCCTTAAAAAAAGTTCAGCACTGGTCTGCTTTCAGATGCAGGTTAAGGCAGTTACGCTTTTGACTTCAGTGACAGAAGAGTTACGGATACATAATGCCTCACCTTGCAACCAGATTTACTGTGTATAACACAGCTTTAGTGAAGTCTGTATCATGAATTACCTAAAATATACTGGCTGAGCTTACCAGTTCAAATTGACTTTTTTATTTTATTAAACATGAAAGTCGGGTATGAAAGGAAGACGTAAAAGAAAAACTTCTGCATCACTGGCATGGCCACTATCCAAATCTTGGTAGCTTTCATAAGAGCTGTCATTATTTGATGTAATGTATGAAATGGCTTGAAGATCTGAAAATCTAAGCCAATTGCCTTCTCAATCAGTTGGAAGTCTGTTGCACTATGCCACCTTACATTAGCTAAGGATTTGGCATCTCATCCCTTAAAATTTTAAACTTTTATTTGGTGATTTGGATCACCAACACAAACCAGTACCCATTCCCTATGGCTGCAGGGGGCTGGCTGGCTGGCGTCACGTTCACAAGGTCCTTCTCTTACTACTGCTAAAGGAAATGAGAGGTTTAATTTTCACAGCTCTTTAGTCAGGAATCATTTTCTTCCCTCCTCATTACAGTGTCTTTGCATTTGTTAAAACTCTTTTGGGAAGAAAAGAGAAGGAAAGTCAAAGCAGCAAGATGTATAAATAAGTAAACAAAAAAATCTCTGTTTTCCAGCTATTACTAAATAAGATTAAACTAGCTCCTGTAATCAGACCCACCTCTTATTGGAGAAAGGAGAAGTGAAGAAATGGCTGCGAGATAAGAATTGGCCTCAAGAAAAGCATCATCATTATTCCCTTTCCACTCCAAAACCTTAAACATATTCAGTCTTACTTGATTTCATCAAGATACTGCCTAGGCAAGTGAAAAGATTCTAAAAATAGCGTCAGCATCAGGACTACTTGCACTGCAACATATTCCCAGACACTTTCCTTCTGATCTATCCCTTCTGACATGACATCCAGAACATCACTAAAGCTTAGTATCGGACTGTGGCATTCAGCATCTGACATTGCAGCAATTACCGAGTTACTGTGATTGAACGTCTCTCCCTGAGTAATCCCCGCAGACTGGTACTCCGCATGAGAACTTGACTTTTGAAGAGAACACTGATCTTCTACGCTCTGACACAGGATGTGTTTCCAGGTCCTGCACATTCAGCGTAACTCAAAGCAGCCCTGATACGAATTTCAACCAGCAGGTTAAAGTTCTGGTGTTCTGCAACCTCTGTTTACCTTCGAAACAGCTACTATTTACATCTTCTATCTAGACAAAAATCACCCTCAGCACATCCCAGTGCTTCCTAGCTTTTCCCATTTTTCTTGGCTCTAGTATAGTGTCTTCAAAACTCGACACCAAATCTGCTCAGTTTTAACCACCCATTGCATTATGTGTAAGGAATACTACCTATAAACTGTATCTTGCACTTCTTCACTATCCTTCTGCCCTTTAGAGGCTTTTATGGTTCCTGCTGACACTGCCCACCTGGGAAACCTCAGCTCTGGGAAAGGATTTTGTTTTGGTTTCTCTAAGGAGAAGATATGCAAGAAAAAAAACCCCAACACCATCAAATCAATTGCCTTACTTGTTAGTCAGGCAAACGTTTTGGGGCACTTCGTGTACAAGAGCTCTATTTCTGTTCCCTCCAGCTTAAGAACCAAAACTTCCACTACAGCATGTGTCAGCCTCAGCAGGTGCAGAGGTAGTATGACTTCACTCACACCAATGGAGTTGTTCTGAATTTGTTTTGGATTTCCAATACAAGATAGACATCCATTCCTTCTTTACTACACTTTTGCCATTCCTTTATCATTCAACCGGGAAAAGCCAAATTGAAGCATATAGTGCAAAGTGGACACGTGATACACAGCGCAATATAGGTAGGCATCAAATCCAAATTCTGCCTTGGGATGCAAGCATAAAGCTTCTGCAAGTACCCAAGAGGGAGGGAACTTTGTCAAGATATAATCGAGATCACAAAGTAGAAGTGCAATGCTCAAGTTGTCTGAATTGCCAGAACCAGAAGCTGGGATGATACCTGTGCCTTTTGGACATACACCACTTCATATGATCCAACGCATGGCTCCAGTCAACCTCCTTTCCCTGCTCTCACAGGCATCTAAAGACCAGGCTATTAGTCCTTCATTGTTTTCTATTCCAAAGTTTTATCCTGTTTCAAGATCGTCTCTCATTCCTTGCCGACAACACTTTTCGCTTTTTAGAAGTTTTAATTCTACTAATTATTTACATTCCCAAAAGTAACATTTTTGATGCATATGCTGTTCTTGGCCAAAGGCTTTTTTCACCCCTTTTTCCACCTACATGGCCTGCGGAACCATTTTTGTTTTGCTAAAACGTCCAAAGAAGGGACACTTTTACCAGCACTGAAATACACAGCATCTTTCTTGTCTTATGTAAAAATTAAGCCCAACCTGCCATCTGTTCAATCTGTCACATCCAACACTCCCTGCGAAAGAGAGCTAGTTTGATCACCACCCATCTAGACTTTGATAGAGTGATCATAGGATCCTGTCTAAAGGATAGTAACAAATTTTAGTCTCTTCTGTTAGCAACCATAAGGTATTTTAAACTTATGATGAGATTCAGAATGATGCAAAATTTCCCCAATTATTCATCATAATAATAATAAATAATAAAACCTTTTATTAATATTATTACTACTTATGTTGTAAAGAAAGTGAGGAGTACACCATGGAGACAGAAGAGAAACTGAAGGAGTATTTGCAAAAGAAAACAGTAAAACATATTCTACCATTGAGAGCAAAGCCAAGGCTGAGTGGTTCTGAAAGAGTTCATGCCTTGAGCATCCTGAATGATACGGCAGAACAGCTATAGGAAATGTGGGAAGTCTATACCAGGGGGAACAGCAAACAGATCTCAGATTTGGCCCGGTTTGTTCTGCTATGTCCAGACAGTACCATACAGTATGAGTACAGCCAAGTTAGGATCATTTCTGAGAAGTAGTAAAGAGCCCACAGAGGTTTGGCTGCTGGGGAAGACAAATAAAACTATTTTTGGCCTAAGATACATTTCTCTAATATAAAAAGATTTTTCCATAGCAGAAGTTTGATGACTTCACATTCCAGAAGTCAATAATTTGAAATCATTGTTTTACAACTACACGGAGCATAAAGCTTAATCCTTGAAAACCCACATCTACTGCAACATCAACATTCATTCACTTTTTACAATTTTTCCAAGGGTGAAGACTGAGATGCCAACAGCCCTTTAAGGAAACCGTCTCTTTCATATCTACAGTTGTTCACCAGACAGTCAAGCCAGATGTATGAAAGTCCAAACACCGATCATTCTGATAAATCCAAGATGACAGATAACAAAACAGGGACATGTAGAAAGAATGACCATGATTGATTTTTACCAAACAGAATATTCACTGGTTTGTTGCACTGCAGGGCTCAGTATCTGTAATGTATAGCAATCGGTTGGGAGCAGCTCAGAGTCAGAGGGCACCGCAGTTGTTCTCACGTAATCAGAGTATGGGGGATTGCAGAGTCACCTGATAGTTATTTACTTTACCAGCCATGAAAGGCAGAAATCTGGCTTATATATTTTAAAATTCTTCAGCAGTGAATTTTCTGAAATGTGTAGGGAAACGTAAGGGAAACAGCATTTCCAAGAGAGAAAACAGGTCAGAGAAGGGAGTTTCTCCCCAGAACAGGAATGATCTCTTCTTGACATAGCCCTGGACCATTTCCATCCTCAGCAGGCATTTTTGCTTATAATTAAATCTATTTTATCTTCCAAAAATGTAACACTGAAGAGTGGCAGGGACAAGCGGCAAAGAGACGATATAAGACAAAAGACGGCTGCGATAAAGAGAATAAATAGCTGCTGTCATGAGAGACAAGAAAGTGAATCTGCTTCAGGACTCAAAGCAGACGGGCATACAGGGCTGTGTTTGCTTAGAAGCACATCGCAGCATCATACAGCAGTTTCTGACAAGAAGTGAATAATACATTCCACCACCGATGTTTGCAGAGAGCCTTGGAAAAACTTTAAAGCTCTTGGTCTTTGGGACTTCAAGTAACAGATAAAGAGAATAAATTCCTGCTGTCATGAGAGACAAGAAAGTGAATCTGCTTCAGGACTCAAAGCAGACGGGCATACAGGGCTGTGTTTGCTTAGAAGCACATCGCAGCATCATACAGCAGTTTCTGACAAGAAGTGAATAATACATTCCACCACCGATGTTTGCAGAGAGCCTTGGAAAAACTTTAAAGCTCTTGGTCTTTGGGACTTCAAGTAACAAGTAGAAAGAATCTCAGCTTAGTATTTCAACCTTTAGCCTCACAGTATTTATGACTGACTCAAAAGAGAATGGTTTTTCCATCCCTAACACACCTGTGTTCTTTCCAGAGGTTAAAAATCCAGGTAACGACCCAGACTGACCCTGCTCAGCTTACAAATGCTGAGAAAAGCCTTGCTTGCAAAAGTACAGCTTCTTTTCTTTTAAATAAATAAAGAATTAAATAAAACACTGAGTCTTTGCTTTTGCTAGCTAAGACACTGCTGAGCTCTTCTGCCACTCTGGAACTGCACAAGAGCCTACGTATAAAGGAGGATTATGAAACAACCTCTGAACAAAGCAAAGTCAGCGGCTCATCTGATCTCTGTAAGGTAAGGACCAAAACCACTAAGCACCCACAAAATTTCACCTAAGTCCAACATTTAGGTGTTACTGAGACTGTCAGAGCGTATATCGTATGTTGCCTAGCTCCAGGGATTTACAAAGTGCGGTCGACACTGATGCTTCCACCAGTAGACATGTACAACCCTGAAGCCTGATGCTGCTGAGCTATTCAGCAGCTGAGCTGCTCTTCGCTCCGGCAAGACTCCCAAACATGCACTGCTCACCTACAGGATCCAACGCACATCATCAGCCCATTTTATATATTCGAGATTACCAAAATGAGACTTCCAGTACAGGCTAGTTGTATACATTTATGTAGCTCTGGGTTTAAGGAACCCACTCAGGAAGCAGCATGGGTATTTTCAAATACCCACAGTGCCAGAGTCAAACCCAAGTCTCGTTTGCACCAGGAGAAACCCCTAAACTCTGTACCATTGGATGTTTGCCCTCCAGAGAGTTAATATCCGTATCACAGCTGATAATTTTCTTTAAGAGAGGATGCCTCTAATGTACCTCTCCCCTCTGCATCCTCTGCTGCATGGATTCTCCTCTCAGTTTTCTAGTTTTTGCTAATCCCATGCCTAAACAGGTTATTCTCCCCAGAAGTTAAAGGCTCAATCCAGATACATAACTTAGAGCTGAAAATTACCCTAGCTGAGCAAGCCCTGATGTGGGCATTGCACGACGGCTGGTCTCCCACTGCCTGGGGTTTCAAACTGAGGCCTGTCAGCTGAGATCAGCCCAGAAACTGCCGTGGGTAACAATGGACCGTGCAGAGAGGGATGATCTATACACTTGAGTCCATCCCCTGAGAGCTTTAAAGAATAAGACCAGTAATTTGATAAGGAACCAGAATAAAGTGAACTATAAACACCTTTTGCAGCATAAACTGATGCTAGATTAAGTTTGTAAAACAGAATCTCATGGGGAAAAGAGGGGTATTGTTGTGAAAAGCACAATTTTAAAATCTCTCCTATTTTATTTTTGAGTTTGTTTTTTTAAAATGTTGTTTATCAATCATATAAGATTCCAGGGGGTACAGACAAGCGATAACATGAATAATCCACTGAAAAGTAATTCTGCATGTTGGTTCTACAGTTTTAAAGGTAATAAATCATCAATCACCAGCACAGGACCACAGCATCTATTTCATGCATGAAGCAGCACTTTACCATGGTAAATTTAGCTGTGTCTTACTGAACTGACAGCAGTCTCTGGCCAGCTAGTAGAACCTGAATAGGTTTTCACATTATATTCCTCAGAGCTCAAAATAAATCAAGAAGTCTCAGGTTCATGTATCTACGTGATTTTTAGAAAATGACTTAACCATTTCAACTACTGAACTACTCGGCAAGCATGCGGTTAGTCTGAGGACTAAAAGTTCAAGGAAAATCACTCCTCAGCTCCCCCATGGCTCTGGCATAACCATCATATCAAAGATTTAAAAGTTAATTTAGTCTCCATGCAGTGAAGTGGGCTTTGTTTATTCATTTTTTCGTTTGGGTTGGGGTATTTTTTGAGTGTCAGTGAATTGGTCTATGCCAACAGCAAAGCATAGAATCACAGGCAAACAACGTGGCTATACCCTGCTCCTCTAGAAATCAATGGCAGTATTTCTACAAGAGGATCAAACTATGTATGATCAATTTCTCATTCAAATTCATTTCTTCTTCCCACCAAAAATGAAGTGAAAGCAATTTAAGCATTTTCCAAATCCCTCTGTCCCTTCTCCCCATGGTTTACTAGCCATTCTTTTCTAGAGGAAAAGAAATTTTCTCCTCTGTTTATGTTCTAAAGGATCTATAACGTGTGGCCGACTGTGCCAAGGTTTTATTCCAACCCCACCTGTTTCCTTCACTATATACATACTGATTTTTCATACTTTAACTACTGCGGGAAGCAAAGATTTAGAGAAAGAGTTGACTATCAAGTATGAAACATATGTTCCCATGAAAATAAAATCAAAAGAGAATTCTTGTGTGACCAGTTCTTTGCAGCAAGATAAATTTCCTCCCTCTTTCTGACATTCCATTTTTCTTAAAAATCAAAATGGGCTTGAACAGGCTAGAAACAGTACTTTGGAACTACCCATGACATCGGCTAACCTACAGCACCACAAGTGATGCAAGGTCAATTGTTGCTCCTGGCAATCGTAATTCTTATTCCTGCTTCAAGGACTCCACTGTTTGGCAAGAAAACAAGCCCAACAACCCTGGTTCAGTATTTTCTTGATTCTACTTTGAATCTCTCTCCTGTGTGTAAGAAATAACATAGGATATACTCGATTCTACTTTGAATCTCTCTCCTGTGTGTGTGTGTAAGAAATAACATAGGATATACTTGTATATGGATTTCTCTTCTTTTTTACATCTTTACCAAAGGGGGTGACTGAAAAAGCATATTATGCTCCTTTCATTCAAGATACTTAAGGACCAGAACATTTAATGTTAAGATACGTTCAATGAATTCACAGAGTTCTGCCAATTTACCCTCCAGATTCTGGGCTTATCGTTTTAACATGTCTGTTACTGCGATGAACACAGGGTCACAGCACTGGGATCTGAAATGCTCATCACACTGACAGTCAGAAACTACCAAAGCATACCCAAGGCAACTCTCTTGGGTTTTTTAATCTGAGATATTAAGAAAAACAAAGTTTTCAAAAGAAAAGTCTCTGATAAATTTAGAAACACCTTTTTCATCTATATGGAGTTATAAAGCTTTGCACCTACCACAAATTTCTGTTCGCCTGTCCTTTTACTCTGCACTGCTAGGTAAGTCCCGCTCATATGGCTTTCTCCATATGCCTATTCACAGGCCAACTGTTCAGAAACAGGAGTCAACGCAATTATTTCCACTGACTTTAACCTCACCTACAGTGATGACAGGAATAACTGCAGCACAGCAGAACCTCATCTAAAGGCTGCGCAATCCTGTACTTCTCTCCACAGCTTCAACAGTAACCATCACCATCGCATTTCCCCATCTAGTTCTGTTTTCCTGAAAAGCAGTGAAATACTTCATGCAATTCCTTGACTTAAGAGGAAGAAGCTCTAAACCACACAGCCAAAATCACGTTCACAGTAATTGTGACATAATATATCAGTGACTAAAATCTGCATTTGCTCAAGGCGAACAGTCATCTTATGAGTCTACCATTTAGCAAGCAAACACTGCTGGCCTATAGCTGTCACCAAAGCAATGTCAAAAGGAAACAGGCAAAAAATTATATCAAGCTCCAGAAATGTAATCACAGTTCATGACATAACAGCTTGAGTGCTACTCACACATAGTTCTTCTTTTGAAGCATTAGATACAGCCTGGCGCACAGCAAGGATGTCTCAGACTTTCATAATATTAATTTATTGCAGAGAGCAGGTCTAATTTCCTGCCCTTAGTACTGTAATAGATTGGCAACACTCTTGTATTAATTCTACTTTCTCTCTTATTGTCGAATCTCAGACAGCCTGTATATTTGAATATTGAGCTTATTTGTATAGCTACAATACAACCTATACGTTACCACACTGTGCACCTTCTTGCGCTTGACCTATGCTTTGGAAGCAGATTTAGAATTTCCCACAGATAGGTTCATGTCCTACCGGGAGTTTTGTGCAAAAGCATATATACGGCATGGAAGGAAGGGGGGTGTGGTATGTGTGAATGTAGCCCACGTCTATGTATTTTCCTGAGAAGCACGTATTACCTTACAATGAAACTGGAAATATCAAAATCCTCTCTTGATAAACATTTTAACTTTTCACCAAACACCCTGGCAGTGGGATGGCAGTCCCCAGGCACCTGCATTGGAGTACTCTCTGCTCCCTCTGCCTCAGACAGAGGTTTTACTTTTTTGAAACAGAAAGGCAATTTCATGTTAGCTCTATGGAATTAAAAACAGAATTTAAAAAATCTATTTCTCTTCTCAGTGACCTTCCAGGAAAGTTGTCAAACCCCCAGTACCTTTGGTTCATGTTCTATTTATCAGAATTACCATTTAGACAAACTGAGAGATTGAAGGTACCTAAGGCTATAGTTAGTAATAGTCATAAGGCTAAAACTAAACATTACAAATTATTCAAGAAAGCTTTCAAACCTACTACCTTTGTAAGACTATTTAGCTAAGTTTCTTGATAATCTTGAACACAAAACAAAAAAAAAAACTCATAATGATTGACCAAAAATTTGTAGTTTAACATGTTAGTTATATGGTCCCTTATATCTATGTAACATACAAGTAAATGATTATCAAGCAATGCATGGCAGTCTTTGTAACTGAAGTTAATTCACTGCTTTTACTTTAATTAATCCGATATGATAATAAGTATACAGATGGATAGTCCTATTTGTACAGTTGAGTGAACATTTTCTATTTGATTTAAAATGAGACAAGTGGCCCCCTGAATTAATAAATGCTACCGTGTACAGACACAGATAAAATGAATCACCAGATTCTTCCCCCATTCAGTGAATCTGAGATATTTTTCCAAGTGCTAAAGCACAGGCACCTATAGGAACTTCATGCTGCCATAAACTTCATGCTGCCATACTAATCATACAGCGCACTGTCATTTAAACAGCTGCTAGACAAGGACTAACAAGAGGAACCAGGATGAAGTCCTACATCCCTGTCTCTCTCTGAATAATACATCACCCACTATCAAAAATAAATCAAGGCAAAACAAACATTTTAGAAGAGTCTCATCTTTTTAGGCACTGGCAGATTTGCAGTGATACAGCATTGGCACGGGTGAAAGTCGGCCTTCACGGGAACAGGGACAGCGCTGTTGAAACTACAGAAATTATGTCAGGTCTGGATATGATCCCAAGTTTATCTGACAAGCTATATTATACAGAGGTAGAAAACACATGCACTAATCTCTTTATCAATAAGCAAAAGAAATTAAGCCTATTTCTTATTACACTGTACCCAATGTAAAAAAGGTAACAAAATATAACCCAAATAGAAAACATTAAGTTTCAACATTCAGTTTCAACATTCCACTCAGAGGACGACACTGTGTTTTGCAAGGACAGATAGTATTCTCACACCCAACTCTCAGCTGGGTTTGCGTTGTGTAAGAAAACAAGGCCAGACCATTCTTCTTTTCGAGGATTCTGGTCAACAATATCTATGACTTTGATCTCCATAACGTTTCTTTTGCAATGCCCAAAGCACAGTTTCCAAACCTAGATTTAATTACAGTTTACTTATCAACATGGTCTGAACTTCAAGTGTGCATCAGACTCCCTGAACCACATGATTTCTTGTACTGCCAAATTTAATCAAGACTATTTTGCCCTTTAAAAGACCAAGTCCTCAAATCAGCAAATGCTGCTTTTGTACTTAAAATGAGGAACACACAGAAAAGCCTACAGAAGACAACAGCATCACTTTAGCACATTAGGTTAGAGCTGTTTGTAAGTGACCACAATTCAGGGCCACACATTGAAACTGCAACTTCAATGCATTGAGAAGACTGCTACCAAACCTAGCTACTAAGCTATTTTTTTATTTCAGAGTAACATGCATTGTCCCTGGCCTGATGGCTCATTCTCATCATGCTCACGTGCACATCACTAAGCTTTGAAGCAGCTCTACAATGCTGAAAGAGCAATGTCGTGAAAGCCATCTGGATCTTCCACTGAAAATCTTTATTGGATCCTTCTGTACTGCTGGACTCAACCTCTTTGCCACTTTTGCCACATTGCTGAATCGGTCCAATTTCGCCACTGAATCTTCAGTCAGATCCCACCAGATTAAAGCAGGTGCAATGGATTTTGCACTTTGAAGAGAGATGGCTGACAAATTAATTTTTAAGAATATGTATCGTTGCAGCAACAAATTATAAAAAGAGAACTTAGTTATTTAATAGTAAAACTGAGAATCCAAATAATTGGATTACCTCCATTCTTGTCTGCAGATAGTCTAAACTGTGTTTATGTAATGCAGCAAGAGACCACCTCTGCCCCATATAACTGATATTATCAATAAGCAAAAGAAATTAAGCCTATTTCTTATTACACTGTACCCAATGTAAAAAAGGTAACAAAATATAACCCAAATAGAAAACATTAAGTTTCAACATTCAGTTTCAACATTCCACTCAGAGGACGACACTGTGTTTTGCAAGGACAGATAGTATTCTCACACCCAACTCTCAGCTGGGTTTGCGTTGTGTAAGAAAACAAGGCCAGACCATTCTTCTTTTCGAGGATTCTGGTCAACAATATCTATGACTTTGATCTCCATAACGTTTCTTTTGCAATGCCCAAAGCACAGTTTCCAAACCTAGATTTAATTACAGTTTACTTATCAACATGGTCTGAACTTCAAGTGTGCATCAGACTCCCTGAACCACATGATTTCTTGTACTGCCAAATTTAATCAAGACTATTTTGCCCTTTAAAAGACCAAGTCCTCAAATCAGCAAATGCTGCTTTTGTACTTAAAATGAGGAACACACAGAAAAGCCTACAGAAGACAACAGCATCACTTTAGCACATTAGGTTAGAGCTGTTTGTAAGTGACCACAATTCAGGGCCACACATTGAAACTGCAACTTCAATGCATTGAGAAGACTGCTACCAAACCTAGCTACTAAGCTATTTTTTTATTTCAGAGTAACATGCATTGTCCCTGGCCTGATGGCTCATTCTCATCATGCTCACGTGCACATCACTAAGCTTTGAAGCAGCTCTACAATGCTGAAAGAGCAATGTCGTGAAAGCCATCTGGATCTTCCACTGAAAATCTTTATTGGATCCTTCTGTACTGCTGGACTCAACCTCTTTGCCACTTTTGCCACATTGCTGAATCGGTCCAATTTCGCCACTGAATCTTCAGTCAGATCCCACCAGATTAAAGCAGGTGCAATGGATTTTGCACTTTGAAGAGAGATGGCTGACAAATTAATTTTTAAGAATATGTATCGTTGCAGCAACAAATTATAAAAAGAGAACTTAGTTATTTAATAGCAAAACTGAGAATCCAAATAATTGGATTACCTCCATTCTTGTCTGCAGATAGTCTAAACTGTGTTTATGTAATGCAGCAAGAGACCACCTCTGCCCCATATAACTGATAGAGTGACTAACACTGTAGTTTTTAATCTCGCGTTAGAGTTTTAGTTGGTCTACCAATGTAACTGCTTTTTCAACAACAATAATAATCAAAGGACTCATAGTAATGACTTTCACAAATCATTAAGATTAATTTAGTAAAAAGTAGAGAGAAAACATATTTTGCTTTCTCCTTTTTACACAGGAAAGCTCAGATTTAGTAGCAGAGTTCATCAACTAACACAGACTCTTCACCGATGCCATGGGAGCAATTGTTTGAAAAATTAAATATTTAATAATGAAAGATTTCTGCCTTCCAATATGCAGGGGGAGAATCCTGCTTTACAGAAAGCTCTGCTAGAAGAGTAGAGGGTACATAAAAAGAAATTTACATTTCTACACTATTAGCTGCTAGGATTGCTAAAGTAGCTGCAGTCGTACTTCTCCACCCTCAATCACAAGAAAAGACTTGTAGTAGGCACCTTCAACTGCTCAAGCCACCAAAAGCCACGGGGAGCTCAGAGATGCTACAGAAGTAAAAATCCTGAGCGCCCACCGTGAGTCAGTCAGGATCAGCACTACCACGATGGCAGCTACACCGTGGCTGGCAGATACTGTAATAAATCTCCTATTTTTCATCCGATAGCAGAATGAGGGGGGAAGGATATCAAACCAGTATCTGCGGCTGACTAAAAAACTGCATAGTCATTAACAAAATCCTTCAATTATTATATTTATCACCCACAAAAAAGTGATATAGAAGTGGTCACTACCTACATCATTTCCTACCATTTCAAGTTCAAACATGGTGGGGCTCTGGTTGCCCCTATGATCTAATTCTGCTCTCCTGCACCTCTCTCTTCTGGAAGCAGGGATATTGTTAAAAAACAGTGCAAATTCACCATAATCCAACTTTGGGTAACTGGATTATGACATTTTCCCTTTTTCAGAGTCCTTCACTTTGACATTTTCCTTTCTTCAGAGTCCTTCACTCTGAAGAAAGGAAAATGTCAGAGTCCTTCACTTTACAACCTATGCACTCCTTAATCTAACTCTGAATCTGTCTAACCTCATCTAGTTTCTTTTTCTCAAAAAAACCCCTCAGAAACTACAAATTCTCTTCTGAGCAACTTTACCATCTGTGCTCACTAGGGTGAGACTCAAACCTTCATCATCAAACACAGCCTGCTCCCATTACAGCTACACCACTACCTTCACATCTGAGTGACGTTTCCCTAGAGATGGCAATCAGCTTCTGAACCCAGTTTCAGGAGTGAGGAGAAAGGAGATCCTGTTCAGTTCATCCTTCTCTTTCCTTTCCGCTTCCAGCAATTGTGCACTTGCTACTCCATCTGTAACCCCTCTGGGGAGGAGAGCTCTCTGTCTCCATGCTCCAGCTTCCCGAGCATGACTGGCGGAGCTGCTCTCTCTCTCTCGCTCGCTCTCTCTCTCCCCCCTTTCTTGGAGACCGAAGATGCTTCATCCCTTGTAGTGTTTTACAAGGTATATGGGTTGTTGAGAGCTCTGTACTTGGTTCAGTGTTTCCAATGAAGCAGAGAGGGAGCCTGACATGCTTTCCCTGCTACTAAAAGCTGCAGAGGCAGCTCCTACCGCATCTTCAGTGAGGGCAGGAGCCCAGCCCTGGGGTGATCAATGAAGGCAGTGCCCCAGGGAGAGAAAGGCCATAGCGATTTTTTGTCTTCAAACCTGGACTGAGAGTCTGCATGTCAAATATCAATCTTATTGAAAGCAGACAGTGGAAGAATAGAACTTCTTGAAAGAAAAGTTGCAAGATTTCCTTCAGATCAGAACATTATGGGCAATGAACGTTGCCTGTGAACATTCTAAAAGCCTGTGAACTCGGTGGGAACATGCATGTGTATAAAGTCAGCCACCTGCATAAACAAAAGCAGTATCAAACCCTAAATGATTTCATTAGCTAGATCAGTAGATCCAGCATGACAACACGGCGAGTCATTTTGTTTTCAGAAGAAGCAAGATTACACCGCACACATCCACACACACGTGCATTTCCATAGCACAGTACACAAGAGTCTGAAACAGGCAAGCGGCCATTTATTCTAAGTAGCAAGAGGTGCTTCAGGTGCTGGTTTAATATTCTTAGAAGACATGCTAGGGTATTTTCTGGCAGCTTGTCTTTCAAAGTCTGCCCAACTCCATCCTTATGTGCACTCAAGCTGCTGGCTCCTGGATAACATAGCTGCTGGGAAGCAACAGGGCAGCACAAGACCCCATCATCAGCCTGGCAGCAGTCCTACACCTTAGAGCATTTCCTAGAGTGGCAGGTAATATGCGCAATACTTATCACATTCCCATATCTTGGCAGCTTTACTTCAGGAGGACCACATTAATCAGAATCCTTGCTTTCCCACCACTGTGTAGGAAGAGTAGTTTTAGATCTGTGTCATTCCCTGACAGAAATATTTTTGTTCATTTCTAAGGAAGTTTATTTCATAGGCCAGTTAGTCTCCTGCTAATCATCTCGCATGCTGGATAACAGTAGCAATGTACAAAAGTATTCTGGTTATTCTACTCCTCTAACTTTTCCAGCTATGCCAAACTCTTCGGTCTCAGAAACATTTTCAGTTTCCCTTCATTGTATATAGATGAATGTGTTGCTATTTTACATTTTTTAATGCATGTTCATGACTCAAACTTCAGATGGCTCAGGCAGACAAACGCCATCACTTGCGAAGTGTGTTCACTAGGCAGAACACAAAACATGAGACGTAACCAGTTACCACGTGAGTATTCTGGACACCATATTAGAGGATTCCGTGTCTACTGACTGTCAGTGATATCCCAAGAGTTCAGCTGAAAAACAAAATTACTATTTTGACCCTTTCAAAATATCTGAGAAATGTTTTAGTAAACTATTTTATTTTTTATGCAACTATCACTATTATATGTCTTACCAGTCTCTCTGAATTCCTAACTACTTACTGTTCATTTTTCTTATTCGGGGTTCACAGTTTAATTTCTTGACCTACATCCAGTCAAAGTTTACAATGACAAAAACATGATAATCCCATGCTGTAGTTATAAAATTGGTTAAATACGTTAGGAATGTTTTTACAGGAGAAAATTATACAACTATCACTATTATATGTCTTACCAGTCTCTCTGAATTCCTAACTACTTACTGTTCATTTTTCTTATTCGGGGTTCACAGTTTAATTTCTTGACCTACATCCAGTCAAAGTTTACAATGACAAAAACATGATAATCCCATGCTGTAGTTATAAAATTGGTTAAATACGTTAGGAATGTTTTTACAGGAGAAAATTATATGGCTCTGCAGAAAAATTTTACAAGCAAAGATATTTAGACAAGCGCTACATCAGAAGTAGCACCATATGTTCCCATACTTCCACATGAAAGACAAAATGCTGTAAAATGAAAAGCAATTAATTTTTTCCAAAAGCTACTGCCCTGAGAACTTAAAAAATATGCACTTATTTCATGTACCAACTAATCAGACCAATCTAATTAGGAAGGAGATAATTAAAAGACTAACAGGTTGCTAAATCATGCTCAGGACACACAACCTGGTGTTCGCTCTAGTTTAGAAGTAAGATTAAAATAGTAACAGTACCAATGTCTCTCTAATCTCTGCACAGGTTTGAAACATTAGATTGCACTCAGACCACATCTCATCATAAGAAGTGCCATTAAAAACTCACTACTTAGCATGGCAGGAAGCCGCTGTAATTGCAGTAACTTTCTACTCATAACAAAAACTGTTACTGTAGTCCTGTCATCACGTATCACTGACTGGAAATATTTAGACTGTCATCTCTGAATGTCAAAGCTTGATTCCCTGCTGAGTGTACATTACTATGAAGCTTTAAAATCCTGGACTGAATTCTGATCGGTGCCATTCATAAACATTTTTAGAAATGACTCCACCACAGTTACTTTGCACAGGAAACCTCCATCTTTTGGTGGACAGTGAGAACCTTTACTCACTCAGTCTTCCCTCGAACACAGCCGCTGCTTCACATGACTTCAAGTAAACATTTCAGATTGCAGTACTTGATAGATAGCAGCAGCAACCACCTACCTGCTAGAAATGAGTCTACCATCATTCAGCCAAAAAAACTCAAAATACACTAGTTCACCAAGTTCCTATCTTCCACATCTGCCAAGTCACACAGATGTTCAGACTGAGACTCATGGAGATCTATATCTGCTAAGTACCACTTCCCCTGTTCCCTGGCATATTCACAAGATGCCACACTACTGATTCATAGTAAGGGCCAAATCACCATCTTGCCAAAATACTGTTCTCATTTTTTTAGCGTACAAGAGCTTTCATTTTCAAGTTTTATTCTGATGGAAGATGAATACTCGTTTTGATTGTACCAGTTAGCAATGTGAAATCCCCAGCTGATAGCCGACCATGCCTCCAATTCATATCAGCATCTTGATTTCCCAGATGAAGACAACTACAGTTACACGACTATACTGCAACATTAAAAACAGACCACAAGAAACAAGACAGAAAAACACAGCTTCCACTACTAAAGCTATTATGACACTTCATTTTTACTCAAAGTTTGGACTCATTGTAAATCACTTTCTCTATGAGCAAAGAGACTTTTAAGCACCCCTGTAAACACAAAAGGTACATTAACAACTTTTAATATGCCTGCTGCACACACAGACACACAAAATATAATTAAAAATAGCTTTGTTCCCCACTGGCTTGGTTAGCATAATTCAGGAAATTCAGGAAGGAAGGAAACATTGCCTTAAAAGTTGATTTTGAAAGGAAACACATTGAAAATGTTTGTATCAAGCTAATTGTTCATAAAGGTGTTTTCTAGGCATGTGAGTAACCTCAGCCCCAATTTTTACACCACACTCGAAACAGACTTATGTAAGAAAAAAGCTGTTAGAAAAGAGGTATGAGACAATGGAATAATCAGTAGCTAAGACTCAGGAAACCTGGATTTAAGGTTTAGTTGGTGGCTGATTAATCCTGTCTTGTCGTTAGTTCAGCCCATTGTTCTTCATGCACAAGATGACCATCACAGTATTTGCTTCCTTGGTAAATTGTTTTGAGAACTACTGGTAAAAAGTTCCAAGTAATAACCGGGCACTACTAACAGGTGTAGGAGTTTACTCAGGTTAACAGCGCATCCATAGCTCACTATGCACTTCAAGGTCTCAACTTCACAAAGCCATTTTTCCCAACTTCATGCAACTGCTATCTTGGCTGCATTCACACACGTAAATCAAAGCATGTTCCACACATTGATGCTATCCTGGTCAACACATGAGATCTCCAGGGCTAGAACTGACATAAGTTAATCCATCTCCAGCTGAAAAGCGAAGGCTCTCTAGTCAGAGCTGCTTTATCTCCTAACAGTCAAGCAAGGCTGGTCCACAAGCCTCTGCAGGCTCAAACTCCGCAGTTAGAAGCCGGCACGAGGAGAGAACTTTCTGATGGCTTTTCACAGCAACCAAGTGAGCAAAGAAAAACAGCAATGTCCTCCCCACCCTAGCTCCCCTGGCTGGTCCCACAGTCCCCACCTCTGAGATCACAGACTTGCTTTGGACCTTTCAGAAGCTCACAGGACTCACTGAAACACAGAAGCAAGCTTATGCAGCACGAATCACAGCAAAGGTTTTTGGCCCAACAGATTGGGCCTGAAAAGAACGGACATACTGCAACGGCAATTTCCAGAAGATGCGTAAGTGTCATTAGTCTGATGACCAACACATTAGAGATTTTCAGTCTTTCTCTCTGCCAGATGTTCATGAATTCAGCAAAATTTAAACATACCACAGACACACAAAATAGGTATCACTGAACGTTTATTTTGGTGGTTTCAGATCTGATATATACTTGGGTTTGGGTTTTTCAGAGTTCAGCTTTTGTGTTTTTGAGGGTTAAGTTTTGGGCACGATACACAATTAAAAACATGTGCTCACAAAACCAGCGCGAGGTAACAGGATACAAGATCTGATGACCCCGCTGCAGTGGTGCCATACCAGAAGGTGAAGGGAGCCATCTGAGCAATGAAGAGCGCACCTGGGCTTTGAGGAGGGCAGAGGATGCTCGGATCTCTCTGAGAGTACTCCCCACGCTATGGGAACAGGCATAAGCAAACTTGCATGCAATGAAATTGCATGCAATGAAATTGATACCCAAGCCTTATCTGACTAGCTATCACTAAAATCTCACACCTCCACACAGTCAACCCCTAGACCTGACTGGTTTGCAGCTACCTGGCCACATCTTGCATGGCATGGAGGATAAGCACCGACGGAGTTAAAAGCAGACAGGTCCACAGATGACAGCTTAGTCAGCATCATGCCAAGCCAAGACCTACAGTCTCATCCATCCCTGGACCTCCACAGATTGGCAGCTGGCTTGAGCCCTGAATTAGAAACACATTTGGATTGCTAAAGGGACGGTGTTTACATGCAGAAGAGAACTGGGCCTGCAATCCGTAGGTCAAAGAGCTACTTCTGATTTACGCCATTAAAATAGAGAAATCTATGTTTGTTGAAATATGTTTCTTTCCGTATGCAACAAATGTCTCTGGATGTGGGTAAAATTAGAATGTTCTCAGCTTTATCCTCGCCAGATTCCTGATCAGACTTTTGGAGCAGTGAAGAAACTGTCTCTCAAAGAACCTTTCCCACTGTGTTTCACCAGATACAATGGGACACAAATTTAGTACTTAGTAAGCACCGTATCAACAGTCATGCTAGCTAGATGCGTAAACCAACTGGCTGGTTATTCATCATCTAACTAGCACGACTGTTGACACTCCTGAGGCACCTGAATACTACACTGATGGGTAAAAACACAGACACAGTGAGGCTCAGTGTTTGGAATTAAGATGCTCCTGGTTCCCTGGGAAACAGCATTTCCTAATAAACAGAATAGAAACAAATCTGGATTTTTCTCAGTCTGGGCAGTGAAAATCTACTAATCGCTTTCATCTTCCATTACAGATCTTTTCCCATGAGTTTCAAGAGCCTCTTGCTTCCTATGTATCATGATGTATTTCTGAGCAGCATTGCAAGAACAAATCAATTAAAATCTAATAACATTTTGGGGGTATTAAAAGCACTTAATTAAAAATGTTAAATTTGAAAGCAAGTGTCACTTGACTGCCTCTTTGCAGTCAACACCCGGTTTCTCCTGTAACAAGGACAATGACTATCCAAAAATCTCACATTAGGCTTAGGTGACATGTAGGATTGATATCTAACATCAATTAACTGAAAAATACACCTGCTAAGTGCACCTCTACCAAACACGAAGCAGACAGAGCCAAGGTTTGCTACACTGAAAGTATAGATCTTTCCTTATTGATAAAATTCAACAGATATTATGCTCTCAAAGCCAACAGAAATCATTTCTCATTCAAACATTCTTCACTAATCCTTCAAACACCCATTTTCCAAACTGGTATCAGAATCAACTCTGTCGATTTTGTTAGTTAAAATAAAATAACACCACCATCAATCAACAGAGGTGGAATAGAATATGTTGCCCAGGAAACTGGCTCTTAGTTTCAGTGCCTGAAGTACACATTTCCAGGTGGCAGTTGATAAGCGTTGACTTGTCATTTAAGAACAATACACTTTGTTTAATTCGGATTGTTGTAGAGTTATCATGAAAGAGGGTCAAGCAAGTCCTTTTGTGCTGCATCTCTTTTTGGACTTCCCCAAGTATCTTTTCAGTATTCCATGGGTCTACAACTGGATGTAATTGCAGTAGTGTGATCAATACAAGGAGTTAGCACAATCCAACTCATTCTTGACAAAACCAGGATGATGGAGTGTCTTGAGAGGATAAAACTCTGAGATCCAAGGTAGTCTGATCAGTCACTTCCATGCTGTCAGGGAATCCAGCAATTCATTTTTATCAGCCTGAATACAACTTTTCAGTACACTCTAAAAGGCTAAGAAATCTTTCCATTTTATTACTTTTATAGAGAAGGTAAAATATGCAAATACCAATGCATTAATGCTGAAGTTAGGATTTCTTTTCATATGCTCAGGATGCTTTTTGTCCTCCTAGTTCTCCAAAATATTTGCACATGCTGTGGTTGCAAGCGGTCAAAATGTAGCATTCAGCATTATTGATTGGAGTGTAGATTAGGCATCAAGTTCCAACAACAAGGAATAAATCAGAAAGTTCTTAGCACCTGTACCTGGAGGAGACACAGATTCTGGTATCTTCTGCTGTTTAGTTAAGACTGCAGAGCCTTTGGTCTTGGTGGTTGAGAGCTGGTTAGGAAAAAAAACATTGTTGGAATGCTTTGCTTTCATGTTTTCTTTATGGACCTAATGATATTGCAAAAACTTAAAATTCAAAATTTAACTTCAGGTTACAAAAAATCCTAAAATGGACGCAAGCAAGCAAGATGAATGACAGTAACAGACAAGTGACTTCATTCAGAGCTCTGTAAGAACAGGGATATTTAAGCCTCTTGCTTCTATCTGGGCATCCAATTTTCAGTGCAAGTCAGTGCTCAACTACTTTGAAGGATCTAAGCCAATTTTCAGATTGTACCTCACAGCATTCATATGCTTGTGCTTGATGTATTCAGATGCCTTCAGTGAAATGTTCTTTTTCTCTCTCATAATCAAACAGTATTTTCTAGAGACCCATCTTAATGTCATCGGTAGTGTTTTCAGACCACAAAAATCCTAAGATGGATTTTTAACATCATTAAGATTTGTTTGTAAAACAAAAATAGACTCAGAAACCAAAAAAGGATGTGGATCACCAATCAATGCTTTTCTCCAGGCTCATCTGAACTTCACATAAGTGTGAGCTACCTAGTGATGAATTGACCCTGTAACCTTTGTAAAAAGCATATATATTTTTTTCTTTGAATCCAAGTTACAAGTACATGATCCAAAAGCCTATAGCAAACATTGATCAAGGCAATTTTCACAATTCACAGGAACTTAAAGAGATGCAGTGAAAGAAATCTAGTGAGTTTTGAGGCCAAACATTGGAAGGAGGTATCGCACTATTGATCAAATTAGAGAAGTTTGGTATTACAGGCATAAAAGCTCTGGAATAATTTGGGTAACCTTTAGGAAGTACCACAATGGAGGCCTTTAGAAGACATTCAATACTGTTGCTGACCACATGGCTCACTGCGCTCTTTCAGCTACAACATATCTCTTACTCTTGACAGTGCTTGAACAGTACTGTGTTTGATCAGTCTAAATAACCACTTAAAGTTTTATGTGGACTTTTACAAATCAGTATTACAAACCTTGTCACCATTTTTCCCCCTCTGTAACCTGACGAATATTTGTAATAATTCAGTGCAAAGTTCACACAAATCACGCAAATAAAAAATAAAGGGCTGAAGAAACACGTACTTGCTGAAGTATACAGGTGCAAAACTGCTGGTTCCTTCCTTTCCCCGAGAATGTACAGAAACAATGCAAATATGCCAGAAGTTTTATAGCAGAACTGACAAGTTGAACTAAGACTATTTGTTATTCACAGCCTTCACATAACTGTTCATCTTTTAAGACAGCCTAGCTCAAGATAGCAGCTTTCCCATTCACAATCAATAAATTTGCAAACATTTTCACGCTGTGTACCAAATGCTCATGGACAGATCTCAAATCACGACCTTAACATTCTCAATACTCCTCAATTTGATCTAATTAGTAGTAAAAAAAAAAAAAATTACAAAACCACTAAATGTGCACAGACTAGTATCATGAGTGTATTTACTTTTTTTTAAAGACTTCAGTAGATATCCTTCCCCCTGCCACGTTATACTTGTATAATTAATTTCCTCCAAAAGAGATTACTGTTATTACTAGTATATCGCACTGTCTTTCAGTCCCACTGTCCAAGGCCTCTTCCAGGCTAATCCTTCCTTTTTCTCATTTTGTTTAGTATCTTTCTGTTATGATACTGTCTGAATATTCCATCAGAAGTGATCAGATTTCAAAAGAAATAGCACAAAGAGGGGAAAGAGAGAAGGGTGGACTTTTCTCCTCGTTTACTCAAATATGCTTTTAGATTTCTTGATTGCGAATGCCCCAAAGATTATAGAAGATTCTTAATTCACGTATATAAAGGAACCAAAGAACATTACTAAAACCCTTCACAGTACCTCAAGTTTGCACTAACGGTGAAGACCATGTTAAGTCCTTGAGGAATATTACAAGCCACAGCTGGAGAACGAGCGTGTGGAAAAATTGCATCCACATACAAAGGAACAACCACCAAAAGAACCACCTTACAGAAATTAGAAATTGCTGCACTGGATCAGACCATGCAATTAGTATTTTATGTCATCCCCCCCGCCCCCAACAGGGCCCAGGACCAGCTGTTTCAGATAGAGGCACACAAAAACTTTTGCCATTAACAGCAATGGAACAACACACCAGAGTGAAATTCACCCTCAGTTTCTATTACTTTGGAGCTGATGTTCACCTTAGACCAAATGAATCAGATCTCTTCTCCCAAACACCAAGGATTCCCATATTATCTTTCATTTTGTATTATCCAAAGGAACGTAGGATACTTGTCAGGACTTTAACCGTTGTTGGGCTCTGTGCCATTTCACAGCAGTGAGGGTCTGGCTAAATCTGCTAGTGTGGCTTAACAGTCTAGTTACAACTGAGTATCCTATTAAAATACTTCTCCAAATTCCATGGTACAGCGCTCTATCCCTTTTTCTTTACTAAGGCTTAATGCCGCAGTTATCTTCAGACAGAGAACACTGATGGTTACACAATGGGCTCTTCTGCCGAGTCAAGTATAAGGTTGTGGTAAAACCAATCATACCACAAGCACTGTATAATTTGGTTTTAATCTTTTCACAGGTATGGATGTGGTATATTAAGATGTATTTCTTTCTGCATTAAGCAGAATTCAAAGCTCAGTGTTTCAGTCCCAGCTGATTCTCTTAAAAGAGCCCACCCTTTAACTATTCAAGAAGCACACACAGACAAGATTTATATCAAGATCATGACTTGAAGATAATTCTCAACGCTCTCTCAGTAACTATATATCTGTGCATATGACAATAAGACCTAACATAAGCTGTGCTTCAGTTCATTAATTAAGACATGACTTACTAGCTCAGAAGCCAATGAATTTTCATTGCTAGAGTAATTTTTTTATGTACACAAAGCTTTATTATACCTCATTAAATACCCTATGATTTGGAATGCCTCACTGTCCTTGACACCTGTCAATGTCTATGCACTTTGTGTGTGAATGGTAGTGCAATATTTTAACCCCATGCTATACTGACTGCTATGCTCTTCCCTAATTGTTAACCCATTCATCTCCAATCCCTGCACAACCTGCAGCAACTCTCCATTATTAACTTCCTAATAAAATAAAAAAACTCAAAAAATGAAGATTCCATTAATAGAACAGGAAAGACAGGACACCCTTTGATTAACACACATAATATACCCTGCAAGGCTGAAGTTCTTAAGCAAGCAGCACTTACCAAGCGTTGTTATAATATTCTACCTCTGCATTATAACTGCCAGAGTTCAGAGAATTTGACAATTTAATCACTGTAATATTTCTAAAAACAGATTTTACTATTATAAAATCATAACACTAACTCAGAAAGCTGTGTAAAGGACTATGTTACATGAGGTCCTGTCCTCAGGTTAATGGTATTCTCCAAGCAAGGACTCAGACAAGGCTTTAATATGAGGACCTGCCATTCTGGCACTAAAAAAAAAAAATTAAAAAAAATAATAAAAAAAATCTGCCTACATATTTCAGGCAGACAACACTAACAGCCGTGCAAGCTCCTGATGAGCTCTCAGAGATAACGGCAAATGTCTTGCATCTTGACCCAATCACCATGAAAAATGAATAAGCTTTTCTATTGTCTTCAGTACATACTGAAACAAACTCCCACTCACTACTCAGAAAACACATTATTTTTAAAAACATACAGTGAAATAAACAAAGAAAAAAAAAACCCAAAAACAATCAGTATGTCAGATCCATCCCAGGTATAACACTAGTAAAGTCAGGGGATGCGCACAAGCGCTGGCTTGCAGAGTGTTTGTCAAGTCACCGTCAATAATGGCACTGTGATTTATTGTTAGCCTTTCACTTCTGGAGGTCTGTGGTCAAATGTCAGTGAAGTTCCAACAGACACTCAAAACAAGAGATACGGCCACACATCTCAAATCAATCAGCCAGCCAGCATAGCTGCTAACCTCCACTTCGGACTGGTTAAACGCTTGGAAGATAGGGGCACTATTCACAGGTCTGAAGGGAGCGTTACTGAATGGGCGAGATCAGTGCTTCTGTCTAACGGTGGTACACCACGTGAACTGGGGGAAATGAGTAACTCACTCACTGGCAGAAGCTGCACAGTCACCACCAATTCCCTCCCACCTTATTAGCAAACACACCCCAATCACAGACTAACATAGACCTCGTTCTAAAAGATACGTGGGATACTGGCGATGGTTTAAAGATAATATACCTATATTCCCTACTCTGATTCTTGCAGTGAGAGTGTCATTGCTTCCATCAAAGAAAGACTGAATTAGCATCAAGTCCTTACTGCAAAACAAAGTCATCTGTGTAGTAGGATAAGCAACCTAAGAGAAAAAGGAAAAAGTATAAAACTTGAAAGTAGTGACTTCACAGAAAGTGGTGTGTATCCCACATGGCTGTGGTGTATTCATAGTCCTGTAACAAGAGAGGTTGTTCAGCTGAATCCTTCCTGTACTTCCCACCGTAATGTGTAGTGCCACTGCCCATCTAGCATCAAATAGACAGGGATAGAAGTAAACCTCTGTGGTCAGCACCAGTCTGTTTGCCACTTTGATCAGCCACTGAACTTTTCAGTAACCAGAGTGCTAGAACATCCATATAACTGTTTGAAACTAGGCAAGTTTCTTTATAAGGAGAGTCATCAGTCTTCCCATTAACCTATCAGTAGTTTTGCTGGAAGGATGATCCACCTTATACTAAAACATTCAAACCAAAACTGGTTTTGTCAGTGAAGTTAAGGATACATAAGCATAAACTTCTCCCAAAAGCCCTACAACATGAGTTTCTAGTAGGTTCCTTGTTTTGACATTAAAAGCCACATTTTCAGCTTGATAAATTACTCCACAAAAAATGAGTTTGGTAATAAATGCAGCACGCTCTAGTCACATACATATTCACATATCATGCCCCAGTTCTCTTACAGTGTTGTAACAGCTAAAACTAATTTACAAGTTTGTCATAAAACCTATGGAATTCAATTGAAAGACTCTGACATAAAGTTTCACTGCTCTACACTTAAAATAATAAACTTCTGAAATAAATAGCAGATTACTTCATACTGGCAAGCAAAAAATTCTGTCAATCCTGTAGCCTTTGTTTAAACAACAGGTTACTCTCAAGAGTAAGTAACGCTGTAGCAGGCTCCCAATGGGAGATGCACAGTGGTGGGTGCCATCAGGAAAGCTCAAGTCACACACAAAGTATTGTACACTGCTCTTAACGACAGGCAAATTATTTCCAGTTCAACTTTAAGAAACATAACACGTAAGCAAATCTACATTGAAACATGACATCATTTCACTATTTGGCCAGCAGGATGTGAGCTATCAGAGACAATATCAGTTAACTCAGTACCATTATTATAAGTTTTTTCTCTCTGACGTCATGCAGCAGTTCGCTCTTTTACTCAGCGCAGTATTTTCTGATTTTATTTTCCTTATAAGAAGCACATTTATAGCAGAAACTGTTCAAAATTTAAGCTGAGTCTCCATTTAGCCTACAAACACCTTTGCTCAAGGAGAGGTGCTGTTGCATTTGTTCTGTAAGAAACCTCACACCTCCAGCAGTACATATAGTGCTACTCAGCAGTTTTACCTCTCTTCATTAATAACCTCAGCAGGAAGCGAAAAGCACGTATGAAAGCCTTCTGATACTTTCCTTTCACACAGAAGTCAAAGCCCAGAGTAAAACAAAGGACTTCTTAAAATAGAAGGTTGACAGTAAATTGCTTAGAATAAAAAACACCACTTAGATTGCAAATGCTGAAAGCACATTATTTTATATAGAGGCACTTATACCCCACATATTTGTGTCAGAGTTAAACTGTCATGTATTATTCTAGGTTGCATAAATGTTCTCCTTAAAATGTTTTTACCGCTGGTATTTTCTCTTCTAATTTCAGCAATCTTTCTATCCCAAATACCTCTGTGCTCATTACCCAGAATGTTTAGGTGTGATCACAGCAAAAGATTGTTATCATGTTTTATTTGGTTAGAGTCTTTGAAATGAAATACCTATGTTTTCAATTAACAAACATCAAGCCAAATTTAGCACTCTCATCCCATTTTCTGTCACTCCAAAGGCTGAGGACACCCATTTCAGAAAAATATGTAGGAGAACCCTGAAGTTTTTTGGGTTTTTTTAAAGCTTTATAAATCTTATAAATGAAAGCTGACATGTCATAGGAGAAAAAATACCAAGAGCAAACCTTTGAGCATAGAAAATGAGAAGAATTATGAAAGGAAATGTTATCACCTCACCCTTCATTCCTTCAGCTGTGCCAATGGACCAAAACCAGCTTCAGACTGAAGTAACTTCCTGCATACTTCATGACAGCTTAAAATATGCATGAAGCCCAAATGATTAATGCATATACCATATCCTGTAAAGCAGACTACAGCTACACATCGTATTTGTGGTAACATTGTAATATTATATTGCAACGGCTTTAACTTTAGCTTAAGAGTTTGTCAGAAACCTGCAAATACTCTAACTCCATTCCCGGCATCTCTACATACAGTCAAAGTTCTGGTATAGATAACTGAATACATTGCTTCCCTGTGGTCATGCAAGTGCTGACAAGACCAGAACTCTGGGAAAATGGGAGCTGTTAGCCGCGTATGGAAGCTCTCATTTCAACAGGAATAGCTAGGCTGTTCGCAAACGTGCTTTCCAACTAGGAACAGCAATTTCAGGTAGACAGTATAGTACTTTTAGAATGAGGTTTGACATGCAGAGGAATACCTTCTCCTCTCAGAGCAGGTTCAGAGTCTAGACCAAGGAAGATGGGACAGGCCTGTACTGAGTCTGGTAAGTTCTGATTACATAGTTAAAATACATTACTTTATTCCTTTATTTACAAAGGGGTCAAAAGATGTTGGTCACTGCTATTCGTCATTTAGGATCACAAACACTTCACTCTTGCTGCTCAAATGACAGTCCACAAGTCCTGCAATAAGATTAGAATTGCCCTGCAAAATAATCACACAGATGTGCAATCAAACATCCACTAGCTAGATATACTCCAAATTTAAAACAAACCAGGTTCCACCAACATGGTATCGTATACTCACTACATGCTTGTGGGATAAGAATCGAAATCATTACATGATTTTGGGATAAGAATCAAAAATAGCATCCTTTTATATTGCTCATCAGAGTTTAGGGCCAGGTTTCCATGCCACTCTCTAACTCACGTTTTCACAATTTCACCATTCCTTACAACAGGTGCAAAAGGTGTGGATTTTCTTTACAGCTCAATGCACAGGTCCCCATCTATACTCGATTGGCAGGTTCGTGTATACAGGTATATGCAGAACATGCAAATTAAGATTTACACATTACTTTCACAACAATAACAAGTGATAATGGTCAGCACTTTTACCACTCCCATATTAACTGTTCTTCTCCACAACTTTACAGTAGCTGACAAAACAAAACACAAAAAACCAAAAACAATTCAGCCTTGCTGTGTAGACCAAGTATTTTCCTGAAGTTTAAGGCCTCTTCCTCAGAGCAAAGCTGTCAAGAGTTTTACCACTGACCAAGGTCAGACGAATGTCAGAATTAAACCTCATGCTTGCATCAAATTATATAAATATGAAAGAGGAGAGGTTTGACAACTTACTGGTGAGAGAAGTCCTCTGCAAAAATGATTATATAAAGTGTAGGACAGGCAAAGGTCTGATTAAAGTCAATAAACAGACTCCTAAATCACCAGCTGCCCTCTCCAGCATCCTGTGGCCCGAGTCCAAATTGTAGATAGTTGAAATACTCTGCACAAAGGATGCCAGTCAGCTGAGATTTAAAGTAACAACTGCTTTCATCGCACTGTTAATAATATGACCGAGCTCTTAACAAGACTATTTGGACAAAAACAAACAAACAAAAAAAAAAACACGGAAAGCCCACCACATTGGGAGCAGAAAAACCCTATCTTTGTCTGTGCGTGAGTTTTAAAAATATATACTTAAAAACTTAGATCACCTTTCTACATAACCAGTGACTGGACTGATGAATATCATGAGTGCAGGTAAGAAGCCACTTTTAGGAAGTCTGGTTCCATACTTCACGCTACTTAGAGCCACGTCAATTTTAAACAGAAAGAACTGAATGGGGAAAGAAATACAGTATTTAATGGAAGTTTTGCAAGACCAACTTTTATAAAACTTATGTATTACACATCTTCACACAGTTGTCACACACTCACCTTATTAATCATTTTAAAATCATTAAAAAGAGAAGTCTCTACACTTACCACTTTGGGGTTCGTCAGCCCTGTCAAGTATATGCATTTCACCAAAAGTGATCTGGATTTACCCCTACAGAGCAGGTTATCTTAACTGAAGGCATTCTGTAAGTTAATCACGATAGGTAAATGGACCGATGTGAGAGAGCGATGTGATAAATGATGAGGACAGCAGCCGGCACAGAGCTCGCTGTTTCCTCCATCTCACAAGCAGATCCAACAACAAGTGGTCAGTTCCACCGATGTCAACACAACTTCTCACAGCTGCTTATAAAAATGGAAACACATGAACGCCATCCAAGATAATTTACTAAAGCAAAATCCTCACTTTCTTCCGTGCTTGACTTCAAATCGAAGTGTAAAGGTCTGAGAAATGGGTTTTCAACTGTGACGCTAATTCCCTTCATGAAAACATCTCAAAGCACATAGAAGAAACAAAATGGAGCAGACTATAGAAATTCTGGTAAGCCTATAAAAAGTTCTTTCTACAGCATAGTCGGATGTTTGAACTTTGTTTTTAATAATTTCATTTGCCGTATTTCATTCATTTCAATATTGTTGTAACCGCTTGTCTTTCAAAATAACACAATACTAAAATTGTGACTACCTTAAGAAAAACGTAATTAATTTCAATCAGTGAGGATACACAGCTCTTAGAAGCTAGGTATGTTCATTGGGTATCTTTCTAAAATGCAGCAATAACACCACAAAAAAAAACAATTTTAAGATCTTCCTTAATTTTTAATTTGTTATAATTGAACACATGCAAACTCAAGGCTTTGAAACGCTTTAGGAGCTATCAGATTCATTTATATTGAGCCCAGCTCTTCATCTGGGGTCTTTTCCAAAGTTTATGGAAAAGGATATAAGAAGCCTTCCAACAATAAACGAAATTTTTAAATCTTTAAAGCTACAGACAGGGTAGGGTAGGGTAGGAACGTGGAAATGAAATTGGAGACGTTCACCTCCATTCTGCTGACTCAAATACAGGCAGGAGAAGAAGCATAACGCAATTCCTCTCTGATGTAAACAGAAATCTACCTAGGGACAAACAGTTTACATCTACCAACCACAGAGCAGGATCAAGGCCAAGAGCTGCTTCTTGATACCTTACACCAACACTCAAGACGCACTTTTCTTCTACTTTTTTAATCCACCCAACACCCACTGGATGGACAAACAAGTATATTCCGGTTAATTCACTTGCTAAAGGACTAATGCTTACACCAGACTTGTTACCCTTCATTTCACATAAAACATTATTCTTTTTCCAGAAATAGCTGAAATAGCACTGAAACTACCTTAGTAATTTTCAAAGTGAGTTTTCACTACGTGTATTGACCCACCATTCATTCCATTGTATATACTTCTGTGGTGAGGTGACAGGTCATCTGTTACTTGTCTCCTGAGGGTACCTTCTCTGCTGCCTCCGCTGAGATGTTTGAGATGCTCTGGGCTCCCTCCATAGTGTTGTTTGAGATGCTCAGGGCTCGTACCCCTCACTTTGTGGAGATGTTCTGTACTTCCACTCGGCGTGTGCTTTTGAAGATGATCTGGGCTGCCACTGCTGTGCTTTTGATGCTCAGGGCTACTGCCAGGCCTCTGCTTTTGAAAGTGTTCAGGACTACTACTCAAAACATGCTTTGGGATAGTTTCTGGACTGCTGCTGCTGTGCTTTTGTTGTTCAGGTGCTTTGACAATGGTTTTGTGATGTTCCGGACTTGGTCCTTTCAGGTGATGATCAGGACTGCCAGAACTCCTAGGCTTCTGGAGGTGCTCTGGGCTGATACTCCTGTGTTTCTGATGCTCAGGGCTTCCTTCACCCCGAGTTTTTTGAAGATGTTCTGGACTAGTACTTGGATGATGTTTATGATGGTCTGGACTGTCTGTACTTCCCGTGCTAGAAGTGCTACTCCCATCACCGACATCTCTTATGTAAGTACTCGTCGTGGTTAACTGGCACAGGCTGATTTGGCTGTCGATAGAGCTCCGGCTGCCTGCTCCACCACTCCTTTCCTCGTCCAGCAACACACACAATTCTTTCAGCTCCAGGTTTTCCTTAACCACTTCTTCTTGTCTCACTTCCAGTTCTTTCAGCTTCTGTAAGTATAAGGCAACCTCTTTGTGCATAACGCTAGCGCTGTATCTGCCCAGTCTCTGCCATTCACGGGACACCTTCTTGCCCTTCTGCCTGTCATCATCCAGAAAGCAGCAAAGGTCTCTCAGTTCTTGGTTATCTTCTTGCAGCTTCTGGTTGATATCCTTTAAAAGAAAGACAATCATGACAGAGAAGTGTCTAAAAGAATTAACATTATACCATTACCGTTATACAAGCCAGCGAACAGCACTGCTATTAACCCATCATCTAAGCACTCAAGTGAGGCATAAATAATTGCGTGTGTAGATCTGGCATATTATAACAGCATCATGCTTCAAACAAAGCTGCTGTCCAGTAAAAAGTGACCATAACGTGGAGCTAATCTTGAAGGGTTCAAAGACTAACTTCTGATACAGCATAAAAGTTTCAGGTGCTTAATTTTCATGCTAAACATCGGAATAATTTAGCTCCCAAACTGGGCAAAGATCATAAGCGCTCTCATGATGATCTCACTCCCTTCCTTGAGAAATATTCACCTGCGAGTTATTGCTGAATAAAACTGCGAGATACATCAGAAACTGTAATCTCACTTAAATAACTAATTATTAACATTTATACTCTCTATTCCCTAAAGTATATTCACATATAAAGATGAACTTTTTAGAGATTTAAAATATTTGGGTTTTGTTTGATTTTGTTTCAGATTCACATAAAAGAACCTTGTCAGTCATCACTTAATCAGAATTGCTCCAACCACTCTGAAATTAAATAATCTGCTTTAATAGATTTTTCACTCCTAACAAGATGAAGTACATGATTCCATACCCTTCTTTAAGTGAGGAACAGTCTGAAGCAAAAATGTTTAAGCTATTACTACAGCAGAATAATATGCCAAAGAAAACATTTTCAGTATTTTATCCCCCTCGTTTTACTAAACTGGCTTGCGACCATATTTATCTTTCTCCCATCTAAATACTCATTCCTTCTTATGTACAGTATCAGAAGTAGAGATTAGCCACAATTGTTAAAAATTTAGCCTTATGGAAAGACCATTTTAGCACTGTTTCTTAAGAAAAGGAAGCTTTTGTAACTCCACGGGATTTGTATGCATGCATCCATGCGTTTGTTTGATCTTTGCCTCAAAATAACTTTGAACTTGACCAGTTTCAACCCATATTTGACAAAGGAGTCTCATTTGACAAAGGAGTCTCAATGAGGCCACAAGGTATCCTTAAAAATCTGTGCTGGTGAGAGAGATTTAAAATGACCCCATGGTGGAATAAAAAAGTTTGAGTGGAAGCCCACAATTCAACAGTCAGCAGTAGGAGGCACCCATCCACCAAAACCAGGCACGGCTGGTCATTGTTACTCATGGACCAGTTGTTTCACACAGGACAAAGGAGGGAGATGTCCAGACACCAACACAGGGCTCAAAACCTCGTTCTCCCAAATTCCTTTTAAAAGTTCCAGCTGAGGCATCCCAACAAAAGGCAGAAGTTAAACATCACTTAAGGAGTTCAGGATTGAGAGAGGAATTTGTCACTCCTTCCTACACATCTTGGTGTGTTTTGTTACTTATCTGGATGATGTATAAATCCGTATGATGTCGCAATACCTTTGCACATAACTGGGAGAAAGATACTATTGTTATAATTTAACTTACATTTAAAATGTAAGCTTTATTTTTACCAAAGTACTATCACTGATGGGTCCTTTTTACCCCTAGACACCATATATTGTCAAAAAGAGGAAGGGGACACACACACACTCATACTTTGCAGAACAGGAAAACTTGGGAGACAGGCACAGTCTTCCCCCACATGCTGTTTATTCTATGCCACACTATTATCAAAGACACTTTCTCAATAATTTAGTTGTTTAAAGCCACCCTGCAGGTCAAGAACTCTCTTCTAATGTACTCTCACGTAATAATTCAAAAGCCCACACTGCATCTCTGTCTCTCCTCTCCTTCCCTCCAACCTCACCTCACCGAAGGAATTTCCTAAAAACAATGTCCTTTCTCAAAGCATCAAGACAGAAAATGTTTTGTAGTCATGCCTACTTTAAGATAACTTTCTAGGTCTATAATACACGCGTACATGCTACATCAGGGTGATTATCTGTAAGTCGTCACACTATCTTCCCAATCCTCGGAATTGGGAAGGAAACATTAGGGACTATGCTTCTCATCCAACAAAAGAGTTGCATTAAGAAGGGATAAGTCATTACAGACTTGGTCTGCCTCTCACTGTAGTCTGCAGAAGCAGGCAATCAAAAATGGTTTGATCAGAGATGCATTATCAGACGTCTTTTTCAGACAATAAACTAGGGATTGGTTCTGATCATCCCGAAACCGAGCCCAAGGGTTTGCCATCACCTGCCATACGCTGCACTGCATCCTGGAAATGACCAGCTCTCTCCAGCAGCCTACCAGACTGCCGGACAGATGAGTAAGTCATCTTAAAATAGTGACAGAAAACAGCGTAAGCTACACAAAACCTTTTGAATGTCCACAGCTCTGCACACTGTTCTTTCACGTGTACTTCAGACAGGATCATTTAACCTCACTAAAACCCAATGAAGTCTAACACAAAACTGACAAGACTTAAGTGTTTTCATCAACCCAAAGCACACCGGGGCAGAGCACACGACAGCTGCGCTCCACAGCCTGCTGAAGAGTTGGCCATCTCTTAACCGGACACTCGCTTTTTAAGCGGGATCAAACGCTATTCGCTCCAGTCCTTGTTCACTTTTCACGCGATTCTTGGTAACGGCTGCTCCCAGACCATCCACCTGATGAGACCGTTCCCGGTGGGATGGGCGGGGGACGCGGAGACACGGCAGAAACTTCAGGGGTCCCACCCTGCCCTACCCCGCTACCTTCAAGCCGCGGATCTCGCCGAGGTGGAGCTGCAGGCGGCGGTTCACCTCGCGGATGAGGTTGCTGTGGTCCAGCATCGCGCTCATCTTCTCGGCCTCGGCGCGGCGGAGGCTGCGGATCAGCTCCTCCTTGCTCCACTTGAGCAGCTCCTCGTCCGACACCTTGGACAAGTCCTCGGCCGGCGCTGCCCCGCAACT
>NW_008796214.1:2650615-2669134 GCF_000699145.1 Aptenodytes forsteri | reverse complement strand
GGCGAGGGCGGGGGCCGGCCCCCGCCGCTGAGGCTGCCCCTCAGGCGGGCGGAGGCGCACCTGAGGGGAGCACCGCGGCGGTGCCCAGCCCCACGTCTCCCTCCCGCCTCAGCGAGCAGCTTTACATTTGGAAGTCAAAGGTACGAACGCACCCACCCTCCTATCAGTCTGATCCCTCCACTGGGGCGGCCTGTGAGAGGTGGCATTACATCACCAAAAGCCAGCACCGCGTCAGCTTTCACCTCATCTTTCATTTACAGCGGGAATACTTAAGCTTTATAGAGCTGTTACCAGACAGAACTAGATACAGTTCCTTATTGCAACTCTTCACTCAAGCTGAAGGTCGCATGCCATGAAATGAGCTCCCCACAGGAATTATGATTAGGATATTCTCATTTCTTCCTGGAGAATATTCAGTCGCGGTGTTGCGAGAGGCTTACATTTCCCCCTTTGCTTAGAGATACAAAGACTGCCTTGCAGATGATTTGGGAATGAAACTCAATAATCCATTCACGCTGCTTACAAAGAAAGATGATACCATGTATCTCAGTGGCAGAAGTGGATGAACTGAAACTATTAGGTGAATAATTGGTTGAATTCCCATTTTTAAATCACCCTAGTTCCCCCTGAACAATCCCCTGCAGGCAGAGGAGGGTGTCCCACTTAATAGGCCCTTACTACCTCCAATTTTGCAATCTTGTAATTACTTCGCATTAAAGATGATCTCCGAATTCTGGAGGGGAAAATGTAAAGTACTTAATATCAGCACTGGCAGATCACGAGGTTGCAGCCCCACCAGCAGGGCTGGCTCTGCAGAAGGCAGCTGCAGCTGGAGAACACGTGCCCTGCCCGTCCCACCATCGCTGCCCCTTGGCATTTTGCTGCCTCGGGCAACTGGAAGATCAGCCAATGCCACAGGACCAGACTAGCCAAGGATTATTTTCTGCTCTGGTCCTATTTAAAAGTTGCCACAAGAATGGTTAAATCAAATGCTATTCCTTAAGAACCCGTGCCCTGCCCGTCCCACCATCGCTGCCCGTTGGCATTTTGCTGCCTCAGGCAACTGGAAGATCAGCCAATGCCACAGGACCAGACTAGCCAAGGATTATTTTCTGCTCTGGTCCTATTTAAAAGTTGCCACAAGAATGGTTAAATCAAATGCTATTCCTTATTCCTAATCTTATTATTACTCCTAATCTTCTATTTGTCCTAATAATATAAAGTATATAATATATAATAATAAAAGATTATTATTCTTATGATTCTTATTCCTAATCTTCTCCTTGAACTATCAGCTGTCAGTTGATCACACTGAAAGTTCTTCTGCTCCTATCCATCCTGAGCTACACTTCGCATTTTCACCATGCCAATGAGTCCTACATGTTTTCCCTTCCCAAGCGCCATTCAGAGATGTTCTTTCAGCTGATCCATTTTTCATGTACCTCCAGTTTCCCAGCGCCATGCCAGACCCTCTGGTTCCATCCAGCTGGGTCCCGGGATGACCCGGCGAGGGCTGCCCCAGAAGCCCACACCAGCCTCCTGCCGCAACAGTCACTTGCCAAAGTCCTGGCACGGGAGTCACATTTGAGCAGCTACCATAGGTACAGGCTGCTACTCAGGACGCAGGAGAATTACCCACCACCCCTAGTACAAACAGTACCCGTGCTGCAGAGCGAAGCACAAAAGGATGAGCATGTTTGCCGAGCTGCAATATGAACCCCAGAGTCCATCACTGTCAACAAGAGTTTTTACAAAGCACGGAGCTTTGCCATCATGAAATCCCATTTCCTGATCAGCGCTAAGTATTGTGTGAAAATTTTATTTTCTCGGAAAACTCTTATCACTCTCTTAAATCCTCTGAAATTTTTTCCACTGCAAAGAACAAAGCTTTAGATAAAAGCATCTGACTAGCCACAGCAAAAATACAGTAAAAGGCCATGAAAAGGAGCTGTCATCTTTTATGCCCAAATATATTCCATTTTAATGCAACTAAAAAAGAATAGCTTGGGGAAAAGGCAGCAATAAATAAAGGCTTTTCTTATTCTAATTCAGCAGTATATTAGTTGAAAGGTCATATGATGTTAGATTTTTAAAAGTTTAAATGTATTTCTTTCCATGAAATAAACAGTTGAGTGAAAAACATCTAAAAATTTTTCATCTAAAAGCTTCAGGAAATACTGTCCACTTGCCTCAACTCAACGTTAACGGCATTTCTCAGGAGTAGCATTTCATAGCTTTTGATCATGGGGTGCCATGGAAAGCATGGATCTGAGACGAACGGCTTCAGGGAACACTGCTTTCTCCACCAATATGAAACACCTCCACGTTTGTGTCTTCAGGAGGCACAGCTTTATTGTGTAGACAATTGTGTAGAAAGGAGTATTCGTAAAGTATGGCCGTTAGAAAAAGTTTAATAAAGTCAAACTTCAAAAGTTTGGGACAAATGTAGCTCTAATAATGGAACAAAAAACATATCAAGTGAAACTAATCTGGAACGTTTCTATAAGGAGAGGATCTAATTTCACATTCACTCACGCTTGTGTAACAAGATCAAAACGAGAGTGGGAAGTGTGACATAATTATTCCCATCTCCTGGCAATTTTAAAACTTTACTTTCAGATAGTCCACCTTACTGCTCAAATGCCGAGTACTTCCCGATGCCTGGGCCGTTATCATCAGTGGTGATGACAACAATTGCCCTGAAACAAACACTTTGTTTTTCACATTAAAGCTGATTTTTTGCAGTACTATCTTACTCCCCTGAATAATTCTCATTCACAGGTTGAAGTGGAGAGACTAGGCAAATGAGCTAGGGGATTGCAGTGCTGGGATCGCTGCAGCCTTTGTCCAGTGGCCAGGGGGATGGCAGTCCCCCTTCCTTTCAATTCTTTCACACCACGTGCCAAATGCTAGCAGCAATGTGGACCCGCATCCAGTTAAATCTCCATAGCTGACCATGGTTTGCCAGCTCGGTAACATTTTCGCTGCTGTGTCCTGCTCACCCCTGGACATGCAGCCATTGTTGCTGGCAAAGCCTCTTGCAAGTCCTTGAGGGCCAGCACTGGCTTTTCATTGCTGCTTGCAGACTATCTAGTGCTCTAAGTCTCTGATTGCTGGGCAGAGTCTCCAAGCATTATTATAACCAACAATAATTATACAATGATTTTAAAAATACTTTTGGACATTTCCAGTGAGGCCCTAAAGCTGTTCAATAGCTGTCTGCCAAAAATGTGTCATAGCAAACGAATACTTTCATAGCAGTCATGTTACACAAAGATGGCTAAACTGTTTTTGTTCAGACTTTCCAAAAATACTTTTGAGAAGAGTTCAGACGTGCAAAATGTCATTCCCAAATTAGAAGGAAGTGGAAAGAGCTTCAAAAATGAAAAGTTCAAGTAATTTTAGTTATAGTTGCTTCTAGATGTTCATGTGTCTGTAGCTGACACCCAACACAGCATCACCCACACTGCCTGCTCTCTAATCCTAGCCCATTAGTTCTCTGCTGGCTCATCACCTGTCCCTCGGCAGAGGTCCACACCTTCCCATCGTTATCAAAAAAGATGACTCCCCCTCCTCGCCTCCCATCCTGTCCTTCCTAAAAGAGCCTCTATCCATCCATGGCAGCACTCCAGTCATGCGAGCTATCCCACCATGCCTCCATGATCCCAGTAAGATCATAGCCCTGCAACTGTACACAGACCTCTAATTCCTCCTGTTTGTTCCCCATCCTGTCTGCATTAGCCTACAGGCAGTTCAAAGAGGCACCCAGTTGTGCTGATTTCCCAGGAGAAGCAGTAGAGCTTCCCCTGCAATGCGGTCCTCTCAGCACCTCCTCATTCAGGTGCATAGGCTTTAGGTGGGCACCCTTCAGTCCTCTGTGTAATTTCTGATGTCTCTCTTGTCCACATCACCCTGCATCCCTTGCTTACCAATCTGGTCCACTATTTCCTCACTTATCTGTTTGTCATCAGCTCTCTCCTGTCCATTCCTAGGTTAAAGTTCTCCTCACCAGGTTTGCCAGCATGTTGGCAAAAACGCTTTTGCCTGATTTGGTCAGGTGGATCCCATCTCTTCCTAACAGTCCTTGGCACTCAAAGAGGGTCCCATGGTCATAAAAGCCAAATCCCTGCTGTCAACACCAGCTGTGCAAGCACTCATTGACCACAGGATCCATCCACTCCTCCTCCTCAAGCTCTTTCACCATCATAGGAGTCTTCATTTTCCAAGCTGACAAGCACAGACCCTGGCTGCCCCTCCTTTATTCGCTATACCAGTATAAAATTAGATTAAAGCATTCACATAAGAATATTTTACAACACAATATAGAACAACTTTTCCTAACCGAGTCTCATACAGTGTTCATAGAGTCTTAGTATGTATAAAAATTAACAGACTGATACTAGGCAGTCCATATAATATTTTCTACTTCATTGCATACCCACTTCCATGACACAAGGGAGATTATGGATAATGCCATCTAGCTAAAGCTGGCTAGAAACAAAATCCTTCATTACAGACACCTTGGTATTCAAAACATTTACAGCCGGAATCCTCACCTCTTGCTCCTGACTTTATGATAGGTAAAAGTAAACAGCCAACTTTGAATAAACCCAAACTTCATTATGCTCACAACCTAATGTGAACGATACTCTCATTCTCTGGCTTAAACCCATTGCTTAAGCATGGTTTATTTATACTCTCTCAATATATCTGTAACAGGTATAGATACACCAGCACACTTTTCAGCTTTAAATGAGATTAAAGACAATATGTTACGTGACAGGGAAAGTGACTCAAAATACTGGTTGGTTTTTCAAAGCTCTTGTGCCCACACGCCCTTGGCATTTCAGAATGCCTCTCACCATTCCCTACTTCGGCAGGGTTTCATTCGTGAACTCCCTCCCAAGCAACACTGGCCACCAAGCACTGCACCACAGCAAAGCCAACGCACCAGTAACAGCGGCAGAAAGTGAAAAATGAGTGGAAATAGCAGAGACTGCAGACCCCTAGGACAAGGCTGGCTACATGAGGGCCCACTGTGCGATTCTTAAACCCTCTTGCTGATCTTTCAGCTTTATTGCAACCTAGATGACAAACAATTCCACAAATATTATTTCCAGAGCAACTATGAGCATTTTCTTAAACTAGGCAACATGCAGTTTTCTCATCCCAGAAATATTTTTGAGAGAGAAAAAGGTTCATGTATTCCCAACTACAAGAAAATGTAAAAGAAATCTAGAAAAAATGTTTTCAAATTAACTATCTGGAGAGGGGGAAAAAAAGCTCAGCTTGACTTAGTCATTGGGCTTTTTAAAACTTCAGAAAGTTTCAACTTTAAACCCTTTAATTAATTACCTATGATAAATAGCTTCTATTTATTCTGTAAGAAAAAAAATTTTTTCTTCTTGAAATTGTTTAAAGTTTATCGCCTTTTTTCAAAATTAAGAATTTCTCACGAAACAGAGTTTGCTATGAACTTCCTCCTACTGCCACCTACACATTTCTCATGGCCTAGCTATCATGCAACCGTGTGGTGAGCTGGATCAGCTTCATGAGTCAATGAAAAAAGAAATTTAAAAAAAATCAACCACTTAGAAATAATGACTGGTTTTCCCGTGGACGATTGCACTGATCTGGCTCACAGTACCTATATCAGACACAAGGGAGGTGGAGGGAGCACACAACCCCAGGGATAGAGGTGGAGCAAGACCATCCCTGTCAGTGCTCTAAATGCAGGCTGCCAGAATAAACACACCATGACAGTGAGCCTTCAGTATAGCCACCAGAGATGCTCCAGACGAGAGGAGTCAAGAGCAATTAGCACTTCCTGCTCGAGTTTACATGGCGCCTGTGGCTCAGCCAGACTTGCAGATTTGACTTGGAATCTATAATAGAATGAAAAATCCTGAAATGTCTTGTGTGGGCGCTTCGCTTCTTATTTCAATTAGAAAACCAGTCGGAGACTTTTGTGGCCCTCCTCCAGGACAAACCTGGGATCCCCAGGTCACGGATTACTCACAGGAGGTGCCAGGAAAAGATACTGCCACTCAAACTGACTCGGAAATTGCTTTCGCAGGTCTTGGCCAATACTCCTAAACCGTTTGTTAATTTCAGTGAGGTGCATGTAAATGAACACGCTTTATAACGGCTCAAGGTTAAACGAGCAGTTAGATGACTGATCTTTAGAAACAAAATGAAATACAGAAACAGGCACCTTTCCAACTCAGCAGAAAACATACCCGAAACAATAACTTAAAGGCATCCAAAGATGTTAGAATGAAATCGTTAATTATAACATTTTTATGGGGTTGATTTTATCTTGAAGAGCTTGGCGACTTTTCAGCACAGCTAACAGTTTGTTCTGGCTGGGATCCAACATAGACACATAACCAGAGCATCTGTGGGTTTGGTTTAATTGTACTCCTGTTCATTGCTTGGGCAACACTGGACTTTGTTTTGTGTTCATATTTGATTAGTGAGTTAATAAGGGGCCAGATGCTTCTTTCCACTATTGGTGATGGAAGTAAAGTAGATGACTATGTGGTGGGAAGCAAGAAAAGGTACATGCCCTACAGCAGAGTCCTTTGCTTCCCCCCACCTTGTAAAAAGTGGCAAATACTGGCACTGTATCTACAGGAATAAAGATCTTCTGTCCCCCTCTAGCACACCAACATAACTGTAGTAAAGCACAACTTTAAGCATTTACAACATACTTAGTAAGCACAAGCATTGGAATAAGATTAAGGTAGGATAAACCCTTGGGGGGGAGGGGGTGGGGAAGTTTTGGAAATTAAGCAATACCATGCCAGGAAGACAGGCACCACTGCTGGAAGGAGCCTTGGGGGGGAGGGGGTGGGGAAGTTTTGGAAATTAAGCAATACCATGCCAGGAAGACAGGCACCACTGTCTGGAAGGAGGAACATGGAAAATCCCTTGCCCTGATGGACACTGAATACTTTACATGAGCTTTTTCCCCCTCCCCTCTTCTTTTCTATGTCTTTTTTTCAAGTTTGAGCTCTGGTATCATGAATGAAAATTGACACAAATTGGCTGGAGTAGTGGGTTCCTTGATAACTATACAAAAAACAATACTCAGACTTCATGTCCATTCACATAAGCCATCATACCAAATAAGCCACGCTTCCTAAGTCCCAAGCACCGTGATCCAAACCAGCTATCTAATGAAGTGAAGAGGAAAGCCATACTCCGTTACCATTTCCCTGAATCTACAACACAAAAGACTGTATTTTCAAGCTAAACGCTTCTTTTTTAATCTGTCTCTTTAGTGGCATTATTGTTACTTGTTAATAAACCCTTTTTATGAAAAAGGGATTATTCATTGTATTTTTATAAAGCTACGTATGCTTAAATAAAACTAATCTACAACAAGAGTATATGGGACAGATCTCCAGTGGTTTGTAACACAGTACTTTTCACTTAGAATTATCTTCATTTATCCCAAAATATTTAAATCAGCCATCCACCCACCCATTCTGGCTGCTGCATGGCTACATGAAGGCTTTTTATACCCATCTCCTTCCTTGGTAGGACAGTATTTTGTAAATAGGCTCTGTGGTTTCAACAAATCTCCCCCAAATTCAGTTGTTCTCTGCAATAAGGTGGGCTTTTGTGAAATCATCGGTTATTTATCCGTCACTTACCCCTTCGCCAGAGGGACAGTAGCGGTCTGTCGCTAAAGGTGATTTCTCCCTGTATCTTGCTGCTTCACAGTGACAGCTTACACAGTGGAGCTCGGTGGGAAACAATTCCAGGGATTTCCAACTTATCTTGACTTCCCATTCTGAGGTGTTCACGTCTTTACTAGGATTACCTATTTACAGAGAAGCAAAATGAGATTCATTTGAATATTTCCCTAGACTCACTTTAAATACTAGACTAGCTTAAAAATACAAACAGAACCATTCTTTCCAGCCAAGCATCAGTCCTTGAGTATAAAATTGGAAACCAAGTAATGAAAGCAAAGCATAAAACCAAGGAACCCACACTGAAGACATTCGCACATCAGTCCATATCAGTCTCATGTCCTCACTGCAACTCCGAGTTCATCTACAGCACTTCTCAAAGCCAATGGCCAGACCACAGCATCTAGAGTGCTGTTTTTCACAGTGGGCCCTCTCAGAGGCCTTGTTTGGGTTCAAGAGCCAAGACAGCAACTCAGGAACCGTTCGCTTCCTAACGGGTATTTGTCAGAGTTAACCTGCAATGTTGCATTGCCAGCCCCAAACCCATGCTTCATCTGAGGGGTGCTTTGTTCCGTATAGCTCTTTCTGCAAGACCGAACTCCAAGACAAAAACCCTTCAACATTTATCTAATAAAAAGCAGCAGGAGTAACACAACCTCTCTAGCAGATGTGGCTGTGGTAACATTCACTTCCTTTATACCAACTGCAGCTCTGATAATTCCTGTTTCCTTCTCCTTATTTTTTAAAACTGGGCTTTTTTTCCATTCCTTTTTGATAAAAAAAAAAAAACCAACCACAACACAACCTTCAATGTTTGGGCTCCTACAAAGTGTAGCATTCAGAGCTTATCTAACAGTAAGCAACACTTCCTATTGAATGCACTCCCTGTGTTGCTACAGCAGTTTAAAAATTATTGCAGTATTTTTTTTAGAGTATATATCACACACCTGATCAAACCCTCAGTCTCCAGTTCACTGGTAATTCCTCACAGTGATCTGGTGCAACATGCTAATAATATGGATGAAGAAGCCAGCATTCACAGCTCTTTGGGCTTATTCAAAACATTGATTGGGTCTCATTTTGTCCAGTGAAAGCAACACAGGAGAGCAGACACCTTTTGTCAGTTGTTTTTGTTTGGGTTTGTTTTTTTTTTTTTTTAAATTGTTACTCACAGATTACTTTTGATGGAAAAAAACAAGAAAAAAATGTTGAAGAAAGAAGAGTTAATGATATGTCAGTGAAACTATCACAATGCCTAGTGAAGTTGCAAGCTTGAGCTGGAACTAAAGTAGTTTTATACAGTCATTCCCTTCACATCAGTTAGAAATTACATGAATGTAGAAGGAAGCTGCCTGCTAATAGATACTTTTCACTTGCTCAAGCCTTATGCAGATACCACTGGCTATGGCAATTCTAGCAATTAATTATCAGTTCTGACAATGCCATTCAGGATGGAATAAAGACTGTAGTGTATTTAGTCACCTTGAGCATTATTTATTTATTTGTACTGCAGTAGCATCTGAGACCTCTAGCCATGGAGCATGATCCCTTTGAGTTGGAGCTACAGAACCTCAAAATGAGAAGACTGTCTTTAATATAGTACATAAAAAGACAATGCTCCTAGAATTTACAAGCTACACCATAGACCTCTGGTTCCTGCAAAGTGCAGGGGAAGGGGCAGAACTAGTTAAATAAGACTGTCCCATTTAATATATAGTCATTTTTAACTGTAAACCTACACACACATTAAACTAATGAAGGGACAAACCACACTAAAAAAGTAGCTGTCCTGGTTTCGGCTGGGATAGAGTTAATTTTCGTCGCTGGCAGGGCATGAGGAGCTGAAAAGTCCTTGACTAGCGTAAGCACTACTTAGCAACAACTAAAACATCGGTGTGTTATCAACACTACTCTCATGCTAAATCCAAAACACAGCACTGTACCAGCTACTAGGAAGAAAATTAACTCTATCCCAGCTGAAACCAGGACAGTAACAAAAGTCAAACAGGAGGATTATGCAATGAGGAGAGAAGAAAAATGGACATTAAGAGACAAAGAAGAACTCTAAGGAGTGTATTAGTGAGAATTACGTCAAAGTTATAAACCAGTAATGTAACCTGAAAAGATTACGAAGTCCATGACAGCAAAAACAAAACAGCTACCTCAAAATGCCTGGGCAGATGATTTTTATGAAAACCTTAGAACCATTGTGGACACAAGGCATTGAGCTGTAACAGGGAAAGTGACAGAAGTATTTAAGTCCTCAAAGCAAGGTGGTCCTTCTGTGAGCATGCCTCAACCTGGGCAGCCACAGGGAGATTTGCCGATGTGAAATGGTTGCGAGAAGAACAGCATGCTGTCCCAAATGACAACAGCCTTTAGGAGTTGAGACCACAGGGTCTCTAGAGATTGCAGGGGAGAAAAGATCACTGTCTTCAAACAGGCAGTGTTCTTGTATCGGTGCACTCAGCCTGGTTGAAGTGATTGTTTAGCTGGTGCAGTGATGCCGGAGACGGCCTTGTCAATGACACTGTGCATTGGCCCGGACTTTCCTAAAAGCATTTCTGCTGCTTGCAGTAGGTGACGTTTTAGAAAAACATTTTGAAAGTGTTCTGTTGGTGAAATATGCAAAGAATGGCCCACAAATCCCATGCTTGCAGGCATCTAATCTGCTTCCGTATCACTGCTAACCTCATGTTCGCTCCATGTTCTGTTCTGAGTCTTTGAATGTGTTCAAATGATGTATTGGCTTCGAACTGTATTGTCAGTTCAGCAAACAGTAATCAACTTAATATTTACCATCATGTCATGCAATAATACTTTGAAATTCTTTACTGGTTTGGGCCCCTGAAATATGCATATATATATATATATAAATGCATGCAATACCACACTTGGAAGAAAGGTATACAGTAATTGGAAAGGCAGCTCACGAGGTTATTGAATGAATAGCGATCCCCACAGATCACCTTCCTCTGCAACTTTCATCTCCAGGAACACACTCTTTAGTTATTCTGCTGATTCCCCTCAGCAGGACAAATGCATTAAATATTTAATTAAGCTGTGTTCAATATATTAGGCAAGTGAACTATTCTATCTAGTGCTAGCTTAACATTACGTGCTGTATCATACTGTTCTGCGCAACACAGTGTTGCAATGATATGCACATCATTGGAGTTTTTGTTCTATTTGCTTATGAACAGTAAAAGCAAAAAGAAAATGAACACCCAAATCAGGATTTCTAATCTAAGTGTACTCCTTTTAGCTATTATTATTTAATCAACTCAAGAGGAGATGCACGAACTCTGGAAACTGCTGGTGCACTAATAGGTGGGCATTCAAGTGCAGGGGTTTTTCACTTGTCTGGGTTTTTAAGCAGAGCAGAAATTCATTGGTAGGGAAAAATCCCTGTGTGCAGCTTGCATAGCCACAGGCGTGCCAGACCATAGTAGAAATTTTAAACTGAATGAAACAGAGGTAAAACGGAGAGGGGGGCAATTTGGAGATTCCGAGAAATAACATTTAACCTGACTCCAGCACAAACCATTGCTTCAGAACTGCCAGCAAAATCTTGCCAACCTCAGTCAATTCCCAGCAATTAGGGATGACATACACCTTAGTGTTTGGAATATACAGGGAGAGGAAAGGAAAGAGAATCAAATTGCTGTACATTTTGTCACAGCTGACGTGTGACAATTGCCAAGGGCAAGTGTTTCTGAAGATAAACTGATAGGCTGCAGTTGAAACAATTGCTTCCGACAAGGAAATGTTAGAGGCCAAGAAAACCCCCTGATCTTCAGGGGACAAGTATTTGCTCTGTTTGTAACATTAGATAAACAATGTGCACAAAGCAAGATCACTGCATAGGGAATTCTTGCAACTGCAGCACCATGTGAAATGAAAAAGAACCTAATCCAGAAACCTGATTTCCTAGGCTGACATAGCAAACATTCAAAGGTTAAATAAAAGATTTTAACTTCCTAATATCTGAAGATAGGGACGACTGGGTTCAGTCCTGTGACGTCTGAAGAACTGGGGATAAGATGCCACTACATGAGACCCCAGAACTGACTAACAGAAAGCTATGATTAAAAAAGGGGACAAACCTCAGCATTTTTTTATCAGGAACTCAGTGCTATGGAAAGAGACAGCTGTTAGATGGTTTAGAGTTTGTCCCAAAAGTCACTGGCTTCAATAGGTGACTTTCCATTATTTGCAAGGAGTACTGGATTGGTACGCTGCTCAGTTACTGACCGATCAGCCTTATTCCTGATCTCTTATTAGAAGCAGGCTGACATTTGCACAGATAAAATGACAGAAAAAAGTAGAGGAGGGAAACAGCTAATAAAAAAATAGTTAAGGAAAAAAAAAAATCACGCCTACTTTTTTCTCTTGTCAACTGGAATCCCCTTACAGTTCCAGTAATCCAAGTGGTAAGTTCTTCCTTATAGTGCCAAAAATGCAAAGATACTACAGAGAATTTTGCAAGTCAGCCATGTATCAGAAAATCCCAGCTGATTTAACTTTGATAAATTTCTTTTATAATAAGAGCAAATGTATTCCTTTTTCCACTGTAATGCTTTTTTTTTTGGGGGGGGGGGATTTTTAAGCAGGGGGTCTTATAAGCACCAAAACCAAAACATCCTGACAAATGCAGAACACAGAGTTTTGTTGCAAGCAGACGTGGGAAGATTTGCCAGCTGCCCAATTTCTGCTTTGGAAGTAAAGCAGGTTCTGGAACTAGACCATCTACCACTTTACACAAACCCAGAAAGTCCCTGATCTTGCAGGGGGGCGGGGGGAAGCAGTTTGGACCAATTTGAAAGGACAACCTCCCAAAGTTTTTCTTCCAAGAGGATCAGATGTTGATGCTTCCCTCAAAAGCAGTTATTTCTAGACAAATAAATAAATAAGGCTGAATAGGAACAGTTATTTTCCATATATCCTTCTGAACCACAGGCAAGAATGAAGGACAAGTTCAGCAGGTTTCATCGTTGTTACAGACATGGAAAGAAAAAAGAAAAACTACAACCAAATACTGTTAAAGATACTATTGGTTTAAAGCTAACTCCCCTTCTTCAAAGAGTGACAGAGATATGCTGGCCCCGCAGGGAAATTGAGAATCTTCTCATCTTTGTGCTATAATCTTCTTGTTTCTAGTCTTCCAGGGCCATAAATCACTGCTTAGCACTGTGACACATCCTTCTGTAGAAACACCACCACTAGCCCAGGCTGAATGTGTCCTCGCCTAGCCTTAGACAAGGAGAATTTTAGGGGAGATGGAAGCCATCAGATGCACACGTTCATGTAGGACAAATAGAAAAAGATTTATGTATCAATCCGCATAAACAAGCTAGTCTTCTTATTGACAAATAGAAAAAGATTTATGTATCAATCTGCATAAACAAGCTAGTCTTATCTCTGTGTACGGGCGCTGCAGCTGCTCACTTCAGCAGGGTTCTGAGGATAGCATTTGGTCTGAAATCACGTTCTCTAAGTTTACATCTCAATAATCCAATTAAAATGTACGAGAACTAATTAAACCTAGTGGATAACGATAGTAACAATAGTACATAGTAATTTATAGCATTTTCTATCTTCAATGCACTTTACAGGCATTAACTAATTAACGGGTAACATGAATTTAAAAATCAATGCACGAGCATAGCATATGATTAGAATTAACATTTCAATTACTCTCCTTCTCTGACCACTACTTTTACAAAATGCTTCTTATTTCTTTGTACGTACGTGTAATAATTAAAAAGGATTCTGTACAGCTTATTACAAAGTAATTACAGAGTTTCTGAACCATCCTATACACTCAATGAGAAATCACATCTGTTCTCTTATTCTCCTCAAAATTCTGCCTTTTTAGTTGATTCTCACAGACCCCTATTAACGTAATCTCTTTTTCTTAAACTTCGCTCAGGCACAGGGAATTCTGTGCAGTAACTTCAATCCTACAGCAGGTATGCCCCACCAGAAACAAGGTGAAGCTCCTCAGGAAAAGCCGCTGGAGCTGCTGTTACCCTGGGACTGAACTGCTCACATGCAGACACAAACGCTGGATTTGGGAAGTTCCAGGGACCAAATCCCCATCGCTTCTTCCCATGTGGCAAATACTCTCACCCAGTGATTGCAGCCTTCACCGATCACTTCTTGTACCGCTAGTGCTAAAACCAGAGCAGTACAGAGCTTGCCATAGGCTGAGACTGCTCTGGACCTGCTTCCCGGGCCTTTTTTTTTTTTTTTTTTTACCCTGAGCCTTCCGATTGCACCACAGCAGTTTAAATGTCACGCAAGTATATCTGCACGGGGGCCAAACGTGGAAGTCTTCCATTAGGAGGAATTGAGGCTTTCAGAAACAGCAAAACAAAGACACATTTTGGCAACTCATCTTCCCTTGCTGCCAATTTAAATCTTACAGTTTAAAATTACTTCCTTTCAACATCTGTTGTTTTTGTGGCTAACAGATTGACCTTTTTGAGAAGGGAAAAGTTCCTTCTGGGTTTTTTTGCAGGCCACTGGTCTGCAGGGATGTCAGACCGAGTGCCTGGGTAACTCACAGTTGTTAGATATTTCCATTAGTTTTCAAGGGTTTTCAGGTACTAAAACCAAACCCAAAATCCCCAAAGCCATAAGCACCCATATACACTAGCTGTCATACACAGCCTACAATAAAAAGAAACCTCCCCCAGCTGACAGGGTAAATGCATTTACCTTTCTCCACAACGAGAATTTGCAGCCCAGGGTCTCCCTGCTGATGCCTTCCTACCACTGCCCTCTCCATCTGCAGAGAGTTTCAGTTTGTCCTCCTGCTGTTTCACACACCTTTTTAATGAAAATTAATTCATATTGCAGCATTTTCCCTGCTAGATGTGTAGGCTGAGACTCTCTTCACTCTGCTGTTCTCTGTCTTTCTTTATGGACCAATGCAAATTTCCCAGCTAGAGTTTCCTGTAAGAATCTCTTTGTTTCACATGTCCCCGCCTAATTGTCAGGCATTACATTTGAACTTGTAAGCGTGAAGGGACAAAAGCATTTATCCAGCCTGATACAGTTACCTCTGTCAAATGACTTTTCTGCTCACCTCTTAACTCTTGAGCAGGCTGTAGAAGCCTCTGAGCAGCTGGTATCCATTCTAACTTGTCTTTTTTGGTGCTAGTTACATGTTTCCAATCAATAGCACGCTTCTCATGTTTTCCCTATTACATAGATAGATATAGATCTAATGCCTCCAGCACACAGGTTGAGGTGACAAAGAAAAGGGAGCACAATGGGGAAAACCAACACAAATCACTCACGCCCTGCTGAATAAACTTACTAATAATTCAATTATCAGATTTTTTTCATATAAATTAATAAAATACCAACAAACTTCTAGTAGGCAGGGCCAGCACTGATTTTAATCTTGCTCATTACATCATTTGCTTCTAATAGGGTTGCAAATATTCATTCTTGTGCTAATTATTTTTATTATTATTATTCTTTAAAATGGAATATTTCTTTAATTTCAAGAGAACCTAGCTGGTGAGATCTACATAGCGGTATTTCAAGCTCATTGCACTTTACTTTCAGCTATGAAAAAAAATCTGTGTAAATATGAAGACGAGTTTCAATCAAAATGCAATCGATCACTTCAGAAAAGCATTTCAGTACACACTGTGGAAGAAAGAACTGTATTTATTCAGTGTTAATAAAGTTTTCTGGACCCTGAATGGAAATTCCCATTGGTAAGTCTCACTAGCAGGATGGTCCTAAACCGTTACTAGTATCTGTGAGGAAGATTTTATAAAAGCAATAGTGAGGCAAAGGGGCTGAAATAGGAAAAAAAATCCAGGGCCATTACTGCACACTGAGACAGAACTCAAACTTGAAACATTTGGTTGCTACAATGTAGGAATCAGATTTAATGACAGAATTTTCCAGGCAAACACAAGATGGAAGGATTCTTGGTACTCTGACATGGAGCCCACCCCAAGAATCCACCTGAATCTATCCACATGTGCAGCGACTACTGCTGCTACTGTAACCTCTGAAGAAGATAATGAGGGAGAATCATCCAATTTCTAAAGCACAGGAAAATTAAAAATTAATTAATTAATTACTAGCAGCAGTTCCAGCAGCTTTTCCTGAGGAGCTCACCTTGTTGCTACTGTAACCTCTGAAGAAGATAATGAGGGAGAATCATCCAATTTCTAAAGCACAGGAAAATTAAAAATTAATTAATTAATTACTAGCAGCAGTTCCAGCAGCTTTTCCTGAGGAGCTTCACCTTGTTTCTGGTGGGGCATACCTGCTATAGGATTGAAGTTACTGCACAGAATTCCCTGTGCCTGAGCGAAGTTTAAGAAAAAGAGATTACGTTAATAGGGGTCTGTGAGAATCAACTAAAAAGGCAGAATTTTGAGGAGAATAAGAGAACAGATGTGATTTCTCATTGAGTGTATAATAGGATGGTTCAGAATTTTTAGAAGAGCAAGCAAGTTTGTCCCATCTCAGTAGGCTTGGGAGAGTTGCTGGAGAATAAATGAGCACTGGAGAGGAATAATGCTCTGAGCCTAAGAGATGATTTTTAGACAAGATTCAGGCACTGGCCCAGAGCATGAGGAAATTTCCATTGCTGTTAGTACTGTACGTCATCTGGATAAATAAAAGCTTTCCTAAGTCATCCCCTTCCCATTGCCTTTCAGAAGTACTGCACTTATAAAAAAAGCAGTAAAAACCTGAAGACTGCAGGAAATGCAAAGCATTTCTCTTTTATAAAAATGTTCTAACGGAAAGAGGTATCATATGGAGAAATATTTCATAAGAAATTACAGCCTCATACCTATTCCATTTTGCTTTTCCATTTATCATTCCTACCCACCTGCCTTCCCACCCACACATCCCCAGCATTATTAACGCTTATGAAAGAGCATAAAGTTTTCATGATAAAGAATGTTTTTGTCCATTATCTAGAGAATAATATAGTTCGTTCAATATGTTCCCTTGGAGAAAAAAAACATTTTGGTCTGCTGTAACTAGATGCTCTTTCTCGGGACAATACATTGCACTGAACTACCTGATTTTATTTTGGATTTATAAGGGTACAAAACAGTTCTGCCTGGAGACAGTGATTTTCATTGTGGTGATGCTCACCCACAGACAGCGTCAGGTGTGCTGTCCGTTACATATCATCATCCTATACCATGTGTTATGTGTAGAACAAGGAGATATATTTTTGATCCTAAAAGCTGAATCTGTTCTTTTTATCTCATTACTGAAAAGACAGACATGCTAAGGCTCAGGTTTTTGTACCCAAAACCTACTTCAAGGATATGCTTTGCTGCCATTTATTGTTTGCTTCTGGAAAGTTCTTTATCAGCCAGAAGTTTGATGATGTCACTAGATCATATACTTGCAAAACAACCTAAACAAGCATTTGCTTATGCTAAGGCATTTGCTTAAGGCCAGACTGCAAATTTGGGAGTCAGTTGTGGAGCCAGGGATTTCATCTGACAGTGCTTTTACCCTAGTATCTACAAGCTTAATGTTAAGGTAAAACAGCAGGAGCATCTCGGGTAGGCAAGAATGTTTTGGCAGAAAAGGGGAGAGACAGTCCTTGAGGCAGCCAGCACTCAGGCAGTTCAGTGCTCTCTAAATGGAAACCAAAGTTTCGATGTGCCCATCGAAACAGTTAACAGTTCAGGGCTGTTAACGTAACAAAACAAGACTGTAGAATATTGCAACCTCTCCAACAACAGGAGCTGACATGATTCCTCATAGTGCCTCCAGTGTTTTTCATTCCTATATGCCTAATCCCCAGACTGAATTCATATCATCATGGTGTCCATGCTGAACATGGCAGCATTGGTACAGTGCGCTAGCATCAGCCCATAAAATTGGTGGCCATCTTCAGCATTACCTAAAGGCACTGACCAGTCTTCAAGGGTAAACAGTCCTCTGTTATTCCGCTTTATGGTAATCTAGTCTAGAAGGAGCCAGGCAGAGGTAACTACAGCAAGGACTGCATCAAAAAGAAGAGTTTGCGAAACCCTGGCCCATCGAAGCTGGATGTACCTACACTGAAGTTAAGGCTGCCATCCGGGAGTTCAGGGCTGTTAACATAACAAAACAAGACTGTAGAATATCGCAACCTCTCCAACAACAGGAGCTGACATGATTCCTCATAGTGCCTCCAGTGTTTTTCATTCCTATATGCCTAATCTCCAGACTGAATTCGTATCACCATGCTTTCCTAGGGGCGCTCTCTCCTAGTGGCCTTACAACACAGGGAAACTAAGGAACTTCAGCTTGCATGCTGCAAGGACCACTGGCTGAAAGCTAGGTGCCTGCTGGATAGGATATGGTACTGTTGATCCCCAAACCCTCACACGCACCGAGCCAGGAAGGCAGCCTAAGGATTTATTGGGAGACAACTCGCTTGTGAGAGTCCTCAGCGAGTATTTAGCAAGGAGGGAACAGTCCCCTAAACATCGCTCCCCCAAAATGAAAGAAACAATTGCATAGCAGCCTCATCTGTCCATGAGAGGAACTACATGAGAAGTAGAGAAACAGCAGTGGAGTGACTTCAGTCAGCTTAGTGAATTTCGTGGATTTGTTATTTAGCAAGGAGGGAACAGTCCCCTAAACATCGCTCCCCCAAAATGAAAGAAACAATTGCATAGCAGCCTCATCTGTCCATGAGAGGAACTACATGAGAAGTAGAGAAACAGCAGTGGAGTGACTTCAGTCAGCTTAGTGAATTTCGTGGATTTGTTATTTAGTGAACATTTATTAAGGAAAAAAAACAAAACAAAACAAAACTGAG
>NW_008796214.1:2618571-2648933 GCF_000699145.1 Aptenodytes forsteri | reverse complement strand
CCGACGCCCTGAGAAGGGCTGGCGCTGGGAATTAACAGCAGGCGACGCTCTGCCGGCCTATATATACACATGTACACATATACACATATCAGCAGGCCCCCGGCCGCCTGAGACCTTCCTCCTCCTCTTCGATCTCCACAGAACAAAGGGGCTTCACCTCAGGCCGTGCTTCTTAACCGCCCTCCGGATCTTCCGAAGGGCAAACGGTACAAAGCGGTGTGGCGGCCTTCAGGCCTGCCTCGAGTTTCCTCTCCCAGGGCCTGGCGCCGTGCGGCGACACTGGCAAGGGGGAAACCGCACCACAGAGAGCGATCCCCACCGGCTGTGCCCCTCCTGCTCTGGAGAAAGGCCTGCACCTTCTGTGAAACCAGTGACCTGACACGGAAAAGACGCTTCCATAGGTACCAAGCATGCTTACCGAGATTCAGCTGCCATTTTACAGGGTTTCCTCTTCGTAGGCCCTGTTTCACTGTATCTCTATGCAGGTACTGCTAACGGCATTTTATACATCTGACGAGTTTGAGGTTATATGCAGTCTGCAGTTTAAGGATCGCTGAAGTGATTCTTAAATGTACAAATCGTGGTTTACAATATCGTTTGACGGAGGAAGGAACCTCAGGCATCACTTACAGGTAGAGAATTGAAGCAAACATCTGTAAATCTGAACAGAACAGGACCCCTCTTCTGACTCCTTCCTTTAGCTACACAACATCATTGCCCCGCCAGCACCACCACGAGTCAATGTTATTAGACTTATTTTTCAGACAGAAATCCCTGTGAACGTGGGCTCGGAAAGGATAAGTGAATTGCCTCAAGCAACAGTGAGCCATGGCTGAGGCAGAGAAAGGACAGAAATCCCAATACCTGACTGCTGCTCTAACCATTAGGGCCATCACTCTAAAAACTTCCACCCGGTCTTCCTCTTTCACTCTCTTCCTCTCTCACACACAAGTCACGAAAGTCTGTTCAAATACTACCAAATCAAAGTTAAAAAAAAAAAAAATCAAACTGGGCAGTTTGCTTTCACTGCCCAGTGAAGTGCCCTACGAAGATTACAGCCACAGTTATGGCTCTCAAGCCATGCTGAAGAAAAATTAGGGTCATTTCCTGAAAGGGCCACAGTCCATCCGGCTATAGCTTATAAGCCTGAAAGCAGCTGATAAAATAAGCACCAAGAAAGCCAGAATTTCTGTGTGCTATAGCCATCTCAGCCTCTCCAAAAGCATTTGTGCCTAGAAATGCATTTGGGAAACATCCTTCTCCCCTGACGCATTGCCTTCCTTACAGGAAGGTAGGAAGAAAATATGCCCCTTCAAGTATTGTATTTTTACTAAGTACAGTAGCTAGATTTCTGTAGAATTGGACAATTCACCCTATTGAATGATACTGCCTCACACTATCTGCACAGGGATCTCTGCCAAAGACCGCTGGCAAAGGTACCTGACAGGCTCGTTCATGCTTGTGGGGCTGAATAAGTTCATTAGGCTTACAAGGAAGAACAAGCGCAAATAAAACTGCACACAGCAATGTGCCCTGCCTTAATTAAAATGTATGATCATCACACAGCTGACACTCAAAACACTGCTGACACAAAGGAACTACACATGTCCCTCAGTTAATAGTGCTTTATTTTCTCTCAAAACTTTTCAGAAAGGGTTTGGGGGAATTTTTTTTTGGGGGGGGGCAGTGTCTCCATTCATTGGGCATAAGAAGCTGCGCCATGTGGAACCAGGTCTCATGAGTTTCTGGATGTGTTTCAGAAAGCACTTGAAAAGTCAAGATTCTCAAGATAATAGTTGGAAAAGATGTGTACCTTTTAGTGATTTTGTGATTTTTTTGTGATCAAGATTTTGTGAAATATCATACAAGTATTGACCATTTTTTCCCGTTTCCCATTTTTGTAGCTGATTGCTACACTCATATAAAAATAAAAGATTTTGTGGAGTTTGGGGAAAACAAGAAAATCCCAGATCATGCCACTAGAGTTTTCCAGTTGGATTTTCCCCTGCCTATAGAGCTTCTCCATCTACATCAGGATACATAGGGAACAACCATTCCCATAGTACAAAACCCACTGGCTTCAAGTTTTCCTCAGCATCACAGGTGCCCTGCCCTCTGCCCAGCAGTTGTAGCACTGACGCTGGCAGTGATCTCCCCTTAACCTCCTTCCCCAGCCTACCTGGAGACACAGGGGAGTCTGGTCAGTCTTTGAATGGTGGTCACAAAGCCAAGGGAGTGTTGGTATGTGGTTAAGAGGATATATGTATATACACATATATATCTCAACGTGATCGAGACAGAAGAGCAAAGGCAGAACATACCAGACCCACCCCAGCAAGACCACAGCCATTGCCTCTTTCGTCTTCCACCCGTTCTCTGAAAGGTCTCTCCTCACAGCACTCAGTTCAGGCTTGATCCTGCAGAGCGGCCTCCGAGGGGTTCTGCATTGAAGCATGGAAATTTAGAGCTTGGACGGTTTGCAAAATTAGCCCTTTGGGACAAGCACTCTGTGTTCAGTGTCAGACACACTTGTGGCACTAAGAACACTTGAGGGAACAGGAACTGAAAAGCTAGTCCAATGTTTGCTGTGCATAAGAATTATAGGACACAGTTTTAAATTGCAATGCTACATTTACACTTCAGAATGAAATATAAGCATCTGACTAATTATATAGGTTTCTCTCCAGAAGGGGGAAAAAAAAATGTCAGTCCTGTGCTGCACTTCTAATATTGCCAGACCTCAAGTAATGAATGTTTGCCATGGGTGTTTCAACACTGCTCTGTCCACTGAGTGTTTGTGAATATATGATATGCACTTCCTTCTGACAGCTAACTAATTGATTCTCAGAGAGAATCAGCTTTCCAAAGGTGAGCAGAAGTGATTTATGCAAAGAAGCATTTTTGTCACAGCAAGCATAGCTTTAAAGGAAAGAAAAATTTTGCTTGGAATACGACAGAAAAAGCATTTCAGCAAGCAGAATTGTGTTGGCTCGTGTTGCTTCTGAGAAGAAAAATATATTTGTATTTTTTTCCTTTCTTCTATTACTTGTGATATAGAGAATTTAGATTTAAAGTTATTTTTTCTGTGCCCGCTTTTATCAACATGGTATCTTTCCAATGATCTTGTCCATTCTGGCTGCAGAAACTGTGGCATATAATGTTATGCCATTTGCAACCCATTACAGCATGTTGTTCCAATGATTTGCAATAGAGTGCAATATAAAGCTGTTTATAAGGCAGTTACTTGTGTATATAGTTTAGCGTAACTAAAAGATATTGAAAAGAAAGGCTCCCGGAGCCATCATTTTTTTATTTGCTTATAAAACTATTTTGGAACTTTAATATTCAAGTGTAAATTTAAGCCAAATTAAAGTGCCGAAATGTTTACTGAGAGTCATATTTTAGGAAAAGTAACTTCAAAAGTATTAAGAAAACAAAAAATAGGATCCAAAGGCATACCTCTGCACAGAAGAGCAAAATTCAAACTACGGTTTAGCTAGAAAACAGCGCGTTCAGTGAAAGTGAGAAAGCAATGAATAACCCTCTTATAAAGGTGCCTCATATTGATAGAGCCCACCACACACAAGAGGCTGAGAGACATGTTCAAGTCCCTTTGAACATCAGGTGAAAAATCTAAATCCAATGTACATAGACCCTTCCTTGAAAGAGGCAGGTCTTTGGTAGGTAAAAATAGTTGCACTTTGCTAATTTCAGTACAGGACTTGAAAGTGTTTTGCAAACGATCTGGACTTAGCAATGCTCCAGGGAAGCGAGGGTGTTATTATGCCCATTTTATAGAGAACGTGTATGAAGCAGATTTTTGCAACAAGTTTTTGCTATCATATTTTAAAACATCAACCATGAGGTAGAAACAATTTTGAAGCACAGCTGTTCTTAATGGGGTTTTAGGTCGGCTACGCTGACCGCTGCCGCCGGAATGCTGAACTATTAGTCTGATTCAGTACAATAATTTCTGTGTTCTCAAAATTGAGGCAAGAGGGGCTAAAGGCCGTCACGAAGAGTGCAAAGGCCAGCGAGCAAATTCTTCTATATTACACTGTGAGTAAACACTGCCTGCTTACTAAAAACCCTGATCCAAAGGGAAGATCCTCTTGTAATGGACGTGTATGAGCGAACCAGAAGCAGATGCTGAGAGGGCCAGAACAGAGCACAGAGCGGCAGCACACGATCCTGAAGCTCTCCCAGGCAATGCTCGCCTGGTGCTAGGAGAATACTTGGCCTAGCCGGAGCAGCCCTTTGGGGCAGCATCAGAGGCTGAACTTTCCGGGAGGGGACAGCGATTCCCTCCGAGGTGCTCTGTGGTGGCGTTTGGCAATTTTGTTGCTTTCCACATCTTTTGCTGTTTTGTATTACTGAAAAAAGGCAGCATAAAGTGGAAAAAGCACATGTTTTCAGAGAGCAGAGAGGCCGCTTCTGACAGTTTATACATTATGCCATGCAAGATGGCCCAACTATTTTTCTTTTCCGAAAAAAAGATTCCCCTGAGCAAGCCTTAATTCACAGTTCCAAACTGACTGGCAACCAGGAGTAGATGAGCGCTCCAGATCACGCTCCATCACAATACAGTTACAACTATTTAAAACCCAATTAATTCTCTTTCTAACTTTCCCATCAAGCTGTAAAGTTCCAGTTGGCAAGGCTTTTTACTTTGATTTTGAATTCCTGCTTGGAAGATTAACTGAAAATGGATTTGGCTTGAACAGCTGCACCGAACATATTTTGTTTTATTTTGTTGCCATCTCAAATAACAATACTTAGCACTCTTCATCTTCAAAGCATTATACAAACATTGAGTCACATCCCCTCACAACAATCTCGTGACATCACCTCCTGTAAATAAAATCATTCTCATTGCAAAGAGGTGGAGAACGAGCAAGGGATCCACAATTTGTGCAGGGTCACAGGAAGAGCCCTTGGCAGAGGCAAATGTAGAAGCCAGGGGCTCACGGGCCCCTTCTGCTCCTCACTTTATTAATCTCCACTTCGGCAGACACATGTGGGTTGTTTTGGGGTGGGTTTTTCTTTCTTTTTTTTTAGCTCAGTTCATACTAAGGTAACATCCATGGTAGCTAGTACACGCACGTATTAGCTTGCAGGCACTTTCTGCTGCTGTGTGCCCTGCCACCTGAAGTCGAGCATGCATGGCTGGGTCTGCGGTAGGGAGTTCCCTTTTCCCTCAGTGACTAAAAAGTATCTCGGGCACAGTTGTATCCACGTGTGTCTTTGCCCTCAAGTCATGGAGGCACATATATCTGGCTACATCCAGCCAGGGAAGATCATCCTTTTCTTCAGACACACTCAACTCTGACAAAGTAGCGATCTCCTGAGGAGTTCACTGCCTGTGTGGAGAAAGCAGTGCCAAGGCAAGCAGCACTTCACTGAGCCCTCAGCTGGAAGGAAAAGTGGCCTTGACAGCTCCCTAACGTCTCCTGTGCTGAGGAACCCTGCCACCGCTGCTTTGCAGGTGGGCCAGGAGAGGCATGAGAGTCTGAAGGTGTCTGTGCCAGGCCACAGTCACCGAGCAGGACTGAGGCACCCTGGGTCCATGCTGGGCAGCCTCTACCGTGTTCTTCAACTGGATATGGGCATGGCCTCGCCTGTGCACAGTCTCTGCCTTCCCACCATCAAGGAGGTGAGGTGAGGAAGTGTACTTTGGCCACGCTGTTGCCTGTGGAACAGGGCACCTCCAGCTGGGACCTGCGTCCCTCTCTCCAACAACGGCTCTGTCTTCTCCCAGTTCCACTCCCAGCAATTTACTCTCAGTGAGGAGGTTCCACTCCTGTGATACTAGGTGAAAGACAGTTTCCTGACTTGTAGGCTGACTAGAAGGTCCCCTGTCCCAAGAGAGCTACAATCTTGCAACGTTTGGCAAAGCCCCCTCCCTCCTTACTCAGTGAATATGGGTTTACAGAAAGGTCTCCGCTAGGAAGTCCCTGCCCTACTCAATGAATGAGAGTTGCGCAGGGCCCAATGCTTAACCAGAGTATTGTTTACACAAGGTTAATACACTGGGCATGTGACTTATGTGCCTAAATTAGGAGCCTCAGGTCGCTCTGAAGTCAGTGGAGAAAGGTACGTCTTTTCAGGGGGTTATTCAGAGACATTAATTTAGGCTCCGCTGACTACAGAAAGAGCCTGTGCTCCTAAATTAGACATCTAAATCAGTAGTCTGTGTGAAGCAGAAGTTGTGTGAATACATCCCTATAAATATATATTCTCTGCAGTGCCAATTCCTATAAAGTGAATTAACGTCAAACAAGTAGAGCATATAGTTGTCAGGGCTTCTTTTCCTGAAGAAAACCGACAAAGAAAATATGCTATTTGTGTTCCTCGCACATCTTATTTTGTTTCCCCGCACATCTTATTTTGTTTCCCCCCTTATTTGATTCTTCCTAACTATCTGAAGAGATCTTTCAAGACTGTGAGAATTGGATTATTCCCTATAAAACTATAACATTACCTAGTGAGCCCCTTCCCAAGGCATTCCAAGGCACAAGCGAGGGAACTGCTTCTCCTAAGGCATGACAGGTATGCGGCAACAGAATCTAGAAGGTTTTGTTGAATTTATGTCTCTTTGTGCAGTCTAGCACCCTTGTTTCTAGACCGGAAGGCACAGGGGAACAAATGGCATCACGAAGAGGCTGAATCATTTAGCAATTAAGACACTGGCCTAGGGTAATTCCCAGGCCCATTACTCCCGCGGCACGACTTTAAACAAGTTATTTCGCGTCTATTCCTGTTAGCCTTGATCTCAGGAGACACCATCAGGTGCTTCCTATACTAAGTCCTAGTGCCAGTTTTTGAGTTCACGTGAAAATCGTCCATAGAATTCCCAACAGTGATGCCCACGCAGTGGAGCACAGGTGCGCTGAGGCAGCATGAGCGGGCTTGCACCGATACTGCTGCGCTGTTCCTTCTCTCTGGGAAAATTTCAAGCCAGACCTCCCTTCAGCACAAATGGCAACAGCTCTGTCAAAGTCTTACACAAGCTCCTGGCCCATTTCAAAGCAGTGAAGTATTTGTAAGAACTCTAGCTTACATAAAATGGTGTGGGGGCATTAAAGAAAAAAAACCCCACAAACCAACATGGTCATTTTAACGTGTATTTCTGTTCTGGTTCTGCAAGTAAACTGTACAATTAGAACCTGTCCAATTTAGCCCTCCATCTTTGTAGTGACAGCTCCTCTGTCAGGACTGCAACAATCTGAGGCATGCAGATCCTCATTGTCAACAACAAACTTCGGCCCTCTAAAACAACCTGAATTCTTACTGCCTCGACTGCAGGAAATTCCAGCCAGGAAGAGGGTCCTTCAACTATGAAAGCTGGAGCCAGTGAACCTGAATGCAGAAGGACTAATGAAACTGTCCAAAACCTCACCTAGAGGTTAGGTCACCCTTACCAGTCTTCTCAACATAGATAACGTATTTATGATATCTCAAACTAAAAGGAAAAAATACAAATAAAAATGCCACCGATATGCAGCTTTTCAAGTAGCAAGTCCGACTCCCAAAGGCTAACGCTGTTAGCAACACAGACCCAGCCTACGTCTTCAGCAGCACTTTCTGGCATTTTAAGTCTCCCACAGAGAGCCATTTATGGCCTTTCTATTGTTGGGGTAGTAGGAACACACAAAGATACCAAGAGCATATAAAAAACCCACAAGAATATGAAGAGGATGTAGCTGTAGAAAGAATTTTTGAGAACCTCTTTCTCTCCATACGAACTCCCAGTTGCTGGCTTTTGCTTTATTCTGGATCACCTTCATTCCTTCTGAGACTGTACTATCAATTTAACATCCAGGGACTGAAATAAACCCATCATCCGGACTATACTGTAGCAAGTGTGTAAAATAATTCATATTTCCATATTTATCATCCATCTGCACACAATCTAGTTGCAGAATGGTAAAATATTGCATGATAAACTGTGTGATGGAAGAAGCAGGAAGAAAATCTTGTGCTGTTCCTCTTGGACACACTTATGTGCAGTGAATTAAGAGGTGCAGAAGGATAAGTTTAAAATTTGTGTTTCTCATTGTGCAATAACGCTACTAAAGTTAACAGAGTACCAACACTGAAAGCTGAATCAGATTCAGATTCCCACTGACATTTCAACGTATGACATTTTAGATCTTCCATTAACCACTATTGAAGTTTCAGGTACTGTTTCATACCAGAAGTGTTTTATATAACCTTCACTTCACAGGAGCATCACTGTTTCTCAGGTATAACGAAGTGATGAGCTGTGGAATAAAAAGGAAGAAAATGGTCAAGGTAACTATCTAGATACCGAAAGACTTTATGTATTCATTACTTCAAAGAGAAAACACAGTGCAGACAGGAAGGGGAAAAGGTTCAGTAAAAGCAGTTTCAGCAGAGGAATTTAAAATTATTCACATATTCCTTGGAAAGAATCCATAGCACTTTCATCTGGTAATAGTAATACTGTGTTAGGAAACAGCACTTAGAAATTCTGGATTAAATAGCTATCCTGTAAAAATCAGGAGGAGGCTATTAGTCCCAGTCATCTATAACCAGAATTAAACCCCTGCAATGATATGCAGCAAAGGGCACGTGTTAGGAGGAATAAAAAGTACTACTGATACAAAACAGAAATGTGGCTGTCATTATTTGTCTTCTCCAAGGGTCAGCTTGGATTGGCTGATGGTAACTCCTGATATCATACAAAAGAACAGCTTCATCGCACCGGCTGCTTCATGTGCAGCGGGTGTTTACAGACAACAGCTGATACTAGTAAATGGTCAGAAGTGGAAGAGTCCTTTCTTAGATCCACACTTAACCTTTGAAGGTTCAGCAGTTTCGCCATGCTCCTTCACACTTCTACAGAATCTCTCAAAGCCGTGTAAAGATAATAATGAATTTGCACACGGAGATGCTTCGTGCATTTTATCCCTAGGCAGCCTGCAGCACAGAGGTCAAAATCCTCACCCGAGGCCAAGAGGAAAGCAGTGATAATGAGCAACAAAAACATGTGCGCAGCCAGATCCTCAGTTTATCCACAATTCATTGAAATCAGCAGACTTTTACAGTTTAGGACAGCTGCCTTCCTCCAGTGCAAAGAAGCGATGCTGCTGGGGAAAAAAAAGCAGTATAAGCGCAAGTATATCTGGGCGCAGGTTTCAATAGGAACATCTCAGGAGGCAACGTTAGGTGCCAGCTCACACACAAGCTTTTAACAGGTTAAAAAAAACCCACAATCTAGCTAACACTTGATTTTGAATCAGCTGACCTGTCCCAGAGAGCAAACAAAGCAGCGTGGGAAGAACAGGAGAGAAAATACACCCCGACCAGTCCAGGGCTGAGAGGAAGTTTTGTGGCCTGTAATAGCACAGATCCCCTCCCCTAAGTAATAGCTGTTATTCCAAATAGCTCCTGAAAAGCACTTTCATGAAAATTCCATTGCTAAAAAAATAAACAAGCAAGTAAAACGACCACCATAAACACACAAATAACAAGTAAAAATACACACGTGTATGTAATATCTATATAAAAAAATCTAAACATAGAGAATGAAAAGTTCTCAGTTAAATCTGAGACACCGCACAAAGAAAATTTGGTGGTTTTGCCAACCCTACGGACAGAAAAAGCCCAGCAATCATGGCCATCAAAGATTTATAGAAGATTTCTGTAAAAAGCAAGAGGCAAAAACCCAGAAGTCACCAAAGCCCATTTCATTAGACAGGCCAACTTAATTAATTTGTTCAATTTGCTTCTCTTCTATGCATGGGTGTAAATGCAGTTTCGAAAGCAGGAGGCTAGAGGGGATGGGAATGAAGCTCATTAGGAAGCAATAAAGAAGGAAGAGACGCCAGAAAATGAATGCTAGTTCATTGGGAGAATTTTAAAAAATGCCATTTGTCTTCGTGACACAGAGGGAGAAGACTCAGCGAGCCCATGCATATGGTTAGTTTGCAGGGACCTTTGACTTCTGCTGGCCTTTGACCTCAGTGTTTCAATCAAGACAACACTAAGCTGTGCACGGTGCCACCTTTTAGTATCTAGCAACCACAGTTCTTGATTACGAGTCAAACCCAGAATAAGAAAAGACACCTAATAGAGGATTTCAGTAGAACATAGATTACCAATGCCAGTGCTGAAAATCTGAAAATCCAAGATCATTTGCACCCCAGCCTCTGACAAGCCTAGCCTCCTATACACTAACGTTTCAGACCCTCTTGTCCCCTTTGATCCAAAAGTCTTTTCTTTTCTGCACGTTGGGTCTCAGTCCACTGCACGTTTCCAAACTAACAGGCACAAACTGGCCTGAGCTTCTCACAAAATGACAGCACTGATAGTCCCTTTTCTTTAGAGCACGGCCGAAGGCGGTACCGCTGTATGAACAGCCTGCCGGTTAAGGATTTGCCTAGCACACTAGAGACATTGCTACAGACATTTCTCCTGTTTGCCATCTTTCAAATCGGTATCTGCCAGAAACTGGTGCTATGCCCCTGGGTAGGGAAAAGAACTCAAATGCAGGAGCAAAACCCTAATATCAGGGAGCTACAGCACTCCCCCGGAGACCAGAAGGTTTGGTCCTTCCTTCTCAGGATCATTTAAGCATTCCTTGAGACCGGTGAGAACCTCACCTACCCAACAGAAAAGCCCTGCTGTCTTTCCAGCCCAACAGCAAAGCTTTCACTGCAGGGGCAGAGATTATACAGTTCAACAAAGAATCTAGTCGTACTGCCCTCCACATGGGTTAGAGAGGGAGAATGAAGGAGCTGCGAATCCTGTGTACTGCCCCACACAGAGCTTCTTCCTACTCCATGCCCATGTGACATGCATGAATATTACTCGCTGAAGATGCATCCCACACTTCTATACTAGCTTGGGCTTAAATGCTCTTGAACTGGGACCATTTCTCCGGCAAAATTTTTACTTTCTTTTGCATAGAAATTAATTTCGCATGAACAGGAACTTGGAGGAAGGCTGGCTCCCCCTGATGAAGGGAAGACTGTGGCTGGTGAGTGAAGCTGAGCGTGTAGCTGTATCCTGGACTCTAGCTGACAGAGGCATGCAGAACGTAAGACCTCTTTTATACCCAGCCTCTGCGGACAAAATCTACCCCAGCATGTCCAGAAGCCATGCTGACTGCTGACATACTCTTCCACGATCCTCAAGCTACAACCCCTGCACTTAAACGTAACTGCACATATCAAACTATGCCACAAACATTAGCTGCTTTCCTAAGTGGTTTCTCATTGCTTTCTCCTTGACTGCTCAAAACCTTCCTGAAGAAGGTGTTTGCCCTTTTAGGCTCTTTGAGAAGAGCAGGTAATTTCTGCAGCAGAAGACAGTTGTGCACTTAACCTGGCCAGGGATTGCTGACAGCCATCAGTCACCTCTTCTTCCTCGATCTGGGCATTGAGCCAGCAGTCTCTCAAGGAATTCCCCCCCCCCCCCCAGCCGTATCCCATAAATAAGTCAGACTCAATTATTTTATATCAAAACAATATCTTAGCTTTTAATGACTGCAACTGCCAATACAGAGAGTCACGCATTATGAATCACTATTTTCTCCTTCCTAGCACTTTCTAATTTCCTGCTAAGGAGACAAGCTGAATGGGGTCATTAATCTGAATTAGAAATACCGTGACCTGCTCTGGCACTTTATCTGCTAACATTTTCTGGCATAGCAATATAGGATGGGATTTTGTATTTCACACAACAGTAGGATGTGAGAAACATAGGTCCTCATTTTAAATAACCTCAGGAAGAACTGTATTTTTACTAGCAAACTCTTAAATTTAAATGCAGTGCATTTATGAAGCATCACAGAAAATATGTTGACCAGACAGCAGATAACATGTTCTTTAAACAAGCTAGCATGGGGACTTTTCTCCTTTACCTTCCAATTAAATATTGGAATATTTTTGAAAATATATAGATGAACAAGATCACAAACCAACTATAAATAGAAATATAAGGTATAAAAATATAAAAAGCCTATAAATAATAACAATGTTCAGAAAATTAATGACAAACACTGTACCGAATTTTATTTTCCATTTACAATGCAACTTTCCTCATCTGGGAGTCCAAAGGCCCTGACAAAAGATAGGTCACACTGGGTCTATGCTTTTCAAACAGAATTGCACTCTGATCTCTACAGAGAGTTGTTCAAAGATAGAAACATGATATAGCCCAAGGGGTCCAATATCTGAAAACACTTATGCACTCAAGCCTTGCTTTCTTTTTTTTTATTATTACTTTTTATTAGACTAAAATGGAAAGTGCAAGCTCTAGTCATGGAGTACATTCCCATTGTGCGAGGCACAGGACAAATTCAGACCAACAAAAATACACAGCCAGAACTGAGACCTAAGTGTTGCCCAGACTTCTTGCCAGCCATTTAACAAAGGAATGCACCTCCCTCAAAATAACTTTCCGCAAATGGATAATCCCTGCAAATTCAGTGGGAGTTTTCCACAGGATTTAAACTGCTCATGGAAACAAGAATTTCCAGCATCCAGCCCAAGGCCCTGATGAGCTCGTATGCGAGGTTGCCTGAGTTTCCAGAGCTCCTCTAGCAGGAGTGGGCCTAATTCAGAGAATAGCATTTACAAACGACCATGCCTGGAACGGTGAACAGCAGTCACCCGGGACTCAGCATCCTGAACAGCAGCAGCACGAAGGGAAGTTTTGGCTGAAGATACTGAAGCAAATGCTGCACATATATCTAATGCAACAGAACACAGCCAATTCTCGCTACAAATTATTCAGTAATTATTCTCTGTTCCCTATATATATTTAAGAAGCCAAGAAGATTAAAAGCCAGTAGTAAAACTTTTTTTTCCCCTTATTTCTTTGGTAAAGTCTTAATTGTCTCCTGCCTACGGCAGTTTTATTACGCCAAAATCCCTTCAGCATTTAGTTCTACTTAGAACTAAGTCATCTTTCCTCTGACCCAGACCTCTGCCTCCCAGGGTGTTAAATTTATTATCAGGTTTTGATATCATGTTAGACAGTTATGTTTCATAGTGCGAACATTCTTCAGCTCTGCAAACCTTGTTGCTAAACACGTATTAAGAGAGACTACAAATTAGAGCCAAGGAAGTTAATTAAGGCAGAAGAGACAGTTTTTCAGTTGTCCAGATTTCTCTGTGTTTCAGTCACTGGTTGGCTGTGCCTCCATCCTTCTCAAGAAGGTGACAAGCAACTCATATTTCAGCAGCTTCTCAGTCTGCTGACATGACAGAGGAGAGGGAGAAAAGTTCATGCTGTGCTCCTGAAGTTTACAGATAGCAAGAAATAGATTTTAAAATTGCAGGCTAAGATCACTCCAATTTTTGTAGAACAGATTCTTCTACAAATGAGCACTGCTGTGGTGTCCTCCTCCCTCATCCTTGCATAGCACTTGGCAAGAGAACATTAAATAAAATGTTAGTTCTTGAAACAAGATGAGCGTTGATGGCTGAGCTGATTTCTTCCCTTATTTGACATAAAGAAGTTTTACACGAATGTCAGAGTTTCTCTTCAATGCGTACAGATTGCAAATAACGCAATGTGCAGGCTACAGAACCTTTTTTTTTTTCCCTGCCCTATTTCTATTAACATGTGACACACAACAGACAGGATGGAGCTGGAGAAAATGACAAATGCCTATATAGCTTCCACCACTTGCATTCTTCCTAAGTTTACCCTCCCCACATCTCCCTTTCTTGTTACCTGGACACGGAAATTCCCATACATGATCTAACTACTTCCTCTGACTCAAAAAGACATTTTGTGCTGAAAAATTTTAGAGAGGGCAAAGAGATGGAAGCTCCTGTCTTTTTTCTTTTTTAAACAAACATATACACTGGCATACAAGCTAAAAAGAGCAAGGTAGCCTTTAAAAGTCTGGGTGTACTTAGAAGTAACCTATCTGTTGTTTAATCAGTTCTGACTTCCTTTTATGCAAGAGAAAGAATTGCAAACTGCAGTGCTGATGACCTGTGGTTTGACAACTGGTTTAATATCAGGAAACAAGTTGCTCTACACTGGGCCAGCACTGTTTTGTTTTATTTTTTCCTATTTTCAGCCTTTGACTATAAAAAAAATTTATTTCGTTTTGGCAAACAGTTAAATGGGCAGGAATTGCTGGTCAGCAGTCTTGCTATTTCAGCATCCTGGCTTTGCCAGCAGCTTTCAGGAAAGCCATTTTTATTTTGGTCAAGCTCTACAGGTTACTATTGTCACCAGGGCCCATACAAACACTCACTCATGGCTGTGCCCCCTTGGCTAAGCACATCAAATAGTCTTTCCTCAACTTTGAAGATGATCCAAACAGTCATCCCATCAACCGCCTTTATTGCACACTACTAACCTTTGAGGAATTTCATTGTTTCGCAAGGAAAACCTCATGATTTTCCACTGACACGTGTCCATTGCTGAGCAGTACTTCTGTCCTCACGGTGGGTCACAGCACATTAAGAATAATAAAGTCTATCCCCAAATGAATTCCATGTCCAGTTTGAGTTGTGACACTAACAGATACATCCTAAACACTCGATTATCTTTCCAAATCCCAGTAAAGCTGTAATGCATTCTAACACTTTTTTTCTTTTTCTTCTTACACTGCCACCCAGTTTTTCCAAAGGAAACACAGCAGTTCTTTTCATGAGCTTTTTGAGAATTTCGGAGGCTGACACTCAGCCATGCAGTAATTCCTAGAAAAAGTAAAGCAGAACAACTGAACATTTGAACTCCCACAAATAACCTCCACGATGATTTTCCACATGACCCAGAAGAATTATTTTTAGAACCAGAAAAGTAGCTTTACTCTCTATTTCCATTTAGTCCTTGTGATGTTGGATAGGACATTCAGTAAGGATGAGTATTATTATTTCTCCGTGATGTGTATTCGTTTGGAAAAACTGTAATTCCTAGAAGTACCAGCCATGATGAAGACACGCTGTTCTAAGCACTGTGTAACTTATGGTAAGAGGTAGCTTCTGCCTCCTGAGAATTTACAATCAAAACAGAGAAAATAAGAGGATGAGGAGTCTATTTTGCAGGCAGGGGATCTTCCCTAGTTTCCAGTTTTGTCACAGTTTTGTGTGAGACAGGACAAGGCATCGATCTTTCTAGGCTTTAGACTCTACTCCCTGTTCAATCACAAGTGTCTCCTGCCTTGACTATCTTGCTATGAAATGAGAGTTTTTGGCAAAAGCACTCAACTGCAGCTTTTCTGAGGGCCACCTAAGATCCAATAGGCAACTTCCCTCTACCCCAATTTTTGTTTTCCTTTTTTCACTCTCCAGCACTTGGGGGTATTAGGTGCCATTGGGTGGTCATAGAAGAGGCTCGGTGGTGCAAATCAGACCATCGCATTTCAAGTTTTGACGCTCCCACGGCTTCAGAGCCCACCAAAATTCATGTTATTTCCATAGCATCTCTGTTCTAGTCACTTCTCAGCCAATACATGTTGCTCAAAACCTCAGCAAATAAAAAATGCTCGTGACTGCCTTTACAGGACTCCACCGGTTCTTGAATTCTGTCAAAACCTTCAATTATTGCAATGCTAAGGGGAGATACATAGTGTGCTATCTTGCATGATATAGTAATACTTCCCACACAAATTTACTTGATTTATTTGCTAATCTCTTACTGATTTCTGCAGCCTGAGGACAATCAACAGCCAATGACAAATGCTGTGTAAGCAGCTTTTTCTGTATGAAACTACACAGAACTTTAATTTGCATGCCACAGTAAATGAAGCCATAAATTCTATTTACTGTAAAAGCCCATTACTATGTATCATAGTACAGACTAACACAAATTCTGATGCATGCAACTAAAATGCATTGCAGCAAATGGCTGTGGAGGAGCTACGGAAGTGTGGACAGTGTGATATATTAAGTCCCAAGAAAATGCTGTTGCTGTCCACAGATGGGTGATTTTCTTACCAATTATTTTTTTTGGTGAGACAGAATAGGGTTTGTGCATTGAAAACTTCTGAGATCAAATACAAAAATACAGTAAGTATAATTCTGAGATCAAATATAAAAGCTCCTGCAAATACCTCAGCAACTATTTTAATACCTACTTTAGTAGCTAATACTAAATGTAATCCAAACCTATTTATAAGCCACTCATTTATTTCTGAAAAACTTTCTAGAATTGGTACACAAGCATTCATTTACCCCCATTGCTTTTCTCCCTGTTATCTACTAGAGCAATCATGCCAACAGCAAGGTGCAAGGAACCTATTTCCATTTTTAAACAGTTTCCATTTTTACTGCCTTTTTCCTGAAGTCTTAGCTTTTCCAAATGCCACTTCCTTGGGATCTATGAGCTCCATCTGAAGTCCACAAAAATCAAGGGGATGCATCAGTTAGTTAAAATAGGTTTGGGATTTGTGCCTAAGTTCCCAGCACAGGTGAACCAGGACCCGGTTCATCTCTGGGCTCTTCCTTAGTGTTAAAAGTACATCAAAACCTCCCATAGCATTTATATTCCTATTTCTCAGAATAAACTAGTCTACACAGAACTTTTTGTGCTGTGAAACACTGCAGATGAAATACCTTGGCTCAGTAAATGGTTCCCCTCAAAGCTTTCACTTCCGCAGTTTCTCTCTCTTGTGATATCCAGTTGACACATCAATAGCAACGCTGATACAGGTTCAGTATCCGTATTTAATACACATTTGTTTCATGTCAAATTTATTACAGATCTGTAGAACCTAATTATATGCACTCAGTTTGGTACTGACTTTTAAGTCTTGCTTTGTTAATCATGTTTTTTGTTGGGTTTTGTGGTTTTTCTTTTTTCTTTTTAAAAAGGTGGCTGAACATTTGAGTGATTTTTAAGCTAAATAGATTCCACAAGAATAATCACTTTTAAGAAACCACTGAGAAGCTTCTATAAGAACAATACAATTTACAGTGAATCAAAAGGAAAAAATTCCAATTACGGAATTTTTAATTTAGGTATTTTGTACAGTGGATTTTACTTTGTGGTCTCATCCAAAATAGTGCAGAACACTTCAGAAACTCATGAAATTTCGTATGTCATCTGTCCGTTATATATAGACACGTGACACACCATGCTACTTATTTTAAGCAAGTTGTATTAATTTGCATGTTATAAAAGGTTATCTTGCTTTTATTCTCATTTTATGGGTAGAAACAGTTAAATGATAGACTGTAGGAATGTCACAGGAGAGATCTGTGTCTCCCTCACTAATGGGCAGGGCACAGCTCAAGATCTAGGCCTACGCAGAAATTCCTTTACCATGAAAACACACACAGGAATATTCCCAGAACATATTTGACAGACGAGACAAAACCACCTTATCAGTCCTTCTTCATTTCCCCCTTTCCACGAGCCCTTCTCTGCCCTGTTCTGCAGAAAATTAGATTATTTTTAATACAATGTGTCACGACGTTACTGTTGTGTTATTTCAGCAGGGAGCAGGCTGCTGGTGAAAGCTGGCACTCAGCAGGGACCAAGCAAGCGGTGCTGCAGCTGCGCTCTGTGCATTATCCCACCAGGTGCTGCACCGCTCTCGGAGAGAAAACTCACTTGGTTTTTTTTTTCCTCTGATCCCTTCCACTGCTCACAGTTAGAAAGAACTTGGAGAGAAGTTAAGAGTCCAAGGGGAGTGGGAAGGCAAAATAAATTTTGTGGCTGAACACTGGCACCTGGTAGGCAGCACAGTGCAAAGAGGCTGAGCGTGTCCCAGCAGGGCAGGAACGTGCTGCGCCGGCAGCCCAGGGCTCTGCGTGACCCCAGCGAGCAGCAGCAAATGGCCAGAGGTTAGTATCTGTACCTCCTAATCCCGGGCGCTGGAGTCCAGCCCAGCACCACTAAATTCACGAGGACTCTCCCCATTGAATCCACAGCGATTAGACCCCTGCACATGGAGAATTTTGCACTAGGCATAAAATTTTTAATTCTTTTTGGGGGACAGTCTACGAATCTCCTGTTCCAATGAGAACCCACATAAGGATGAATTTGCATTTTGCTGCTCTTTCAGTTTGCAAATCTAACAAAACAATTCAATCTGCATTTTTTTAATAGCAAAAATCATTATCATCATCAAGTCGGAATTTAGAGAGGCTTTTTTTTTTTTAGGTTTTGTTCTTTTTTGTACCTCAATGAATGAAAACTCTGATTCTCGAGAGCCCAAGAGAACTTCAGCCATAATTCAAGCAACCATATCCACTTCTCCACGAGTGTGCAGGGTCAACATGCCGGATTCTGTTTGCTTAGGTGGCTCTCATCATCATCTGATTTCTTTCCCTCCATGGTTAATGGCTGTACCGAGAAGCACGTTCCATTTATACAAATAGCATTTTAGTTCTTTAATTAAAATGCAGCATAATCAGAAGCAATTCAACAGACATCACCGAGGCACAAGACAGAACAGCTTGTAACACACAAGCCAACAGTATTAAGGCGGTAGACAATTTTCATTTGTTTCCTTATTAAGGAACATAAACGAAGCCTTATATTATTTGAAGATGCTTAGAGAATATAGGTATGAGCACTTGGTGGGTTAATCACTTCCAGACAGAAGACTAGTGGTAATTTCTTTAATTACAGTACAACTAATCAAACACAGAAAACTCAAAAGAATTGGCCGGTTCCTATGGATTAGACTGCAGGGGTCCCATCTAATTTCAGCGACTTAACCCACGATTTCAAGTAGTGTATCTCAACTCGAACTCCAGAACAAAAACCAAAGCTGTACAGCAGATGGTGAGGTTACTATACCATTTTCTGTATGTTTATTTAATACAGCTACAGCTGAGGTTTGGTGGGAAGAGAATATTAACAACAAAGTAAACTTATCGAATGAAGTCTCTTTCTATGGAGTTAGTATGATCAGTTTAAACTTGCTGCAAAAACATAAATTCATAAACTCTTAAAAGCCACCTAGTTTCAACCTTTGTTCAAAAGAGCAAATACAATTGTCAAAGCAAATGCAATTGTATAAACTGCTTCTTTTGTCTGTTTTAAGGCATTAGTGTTTAAGACTGGAATTTCTTTTCTTTCTATTGCTACGTAATTACATTTATTTAGGGTTTTTTTTAATGTATAAAATAAGTTACTGTCATTAGCTTAATATTTTCCTGAATTGTAATATAATTCATTTTCTAATTATTTTTTAATATGCATTTTTCATATTTTTTTAAAGTCTTTTATAAAAACAAGATGTTTATACTCGGTTAATTCTGACATAAAAAAAGAATGAGACCGGTGAATCAGGAATCAACTCTTGCTAGCGAAGACCTAAAGAATCTTAAATGTATTCACAGTGACACATGGAATAATAATTACTTTTACATGGCACTATAATGGAGGAGGTAATAGAGTATATTACAATGCATGAAAATAATACCCTGTCTTTAATCCAACATATGGTTTTCATGAAAGATGAACTTAAATTACAGAGCAACCAGGGGAAGGAAAAAAGGAAGGCTAGCAAGTGAACAGAGGGACAGACAATTTACAACCTTAATATTAATACAGAAGGAAAAATATCTTTCTGGCAAAGCCTATTCACACAAGGATGAAAAGTTAAATTTCAGGGAAATTCCCTTCATCAAATACAGCAGTTGGAAAGAATGTAAGCACAATCCCTTGCTCTCTCATCTTAAAACAGAAAGGAATTGCCCAAAGATTTTCAGATACCTCTAGATTTTCACGGCTAGTTTGTAATATGTATTTCTGCACCTCAATTCTCCAGAGAACTTGGTATCCTCCTGCTAAATCTCATTTACAGTCCAGCCAATTCTCACCTTGAATTTTCTAGGGGCCTTCTGACCTCAGGTGCACACAGTTAATTCTTCTTAGTAATTTATCTTATCCTTCTTTTCAGCTAATTCAATTACTTCTTGATTAGTGATGCAAGACAAAGAAGAAAATAAAATAGTATATCATTAATGAGCAGAGTCAGGAAATTCACCTGAAGGTTTCCATGAGAGGTCTCTTCAGCGGACCCCAATGACATAAGAAATGAACGGGGGATCTTAGTGCCATCCTCCGGAGCGGTCTTGATGCAACAGGACTGGTTATATGCCGCTGATGTTCACTTGAGCTGGTCTTGCTCAGCTTACAGCCAGTGCTATGGGATTCACCCATCCCCCAGGGTCTCTGCAGTAGGACACCCTACACAGGCCAACGCACATCTGCTACCTCTGCTTCTTGAGGCGCCACTTGGAGTACAACTTCCTTCAGTGCCTCACCTCAGCATGCTCACTGCCACATAATATACGGGGTTTAACTCTCTGGCCGTCAGTCCTCTGCCCTTATTCTGGTCTTTGGTGCCACCATACAGCTCCCTCTCCCACACTCTGTTGTTGCGGAGCACTGCCATTGCCCAGATACCAACCAAATTACGCTTGCGTACAGGCAATACTGCCTTTCATGTCTGCTGATAATCTTTCACCACTACATATCTATTAAACATGGATTAGAGAAGCAACCAGAGCATTTAAGAAATAATTATTGTGTACTGATTTCTGCAAAGGAACGAGACAAATAATTAGTTATGAGGTAATTACGGGAGAGATCTTTTCAGGACTTTTGTAGAGGAACAGCAACAACTGTAATGATTGATTTTTAACATGAGTTTCCAGTCCACCCTTCTACTTTACCTGACTCTCTGGCTAAAATTTTCACGAAAACAACAAAACATCCTCAGACAAATACTAAATCAGAATAAAATAGTTTAGCCTCTAGTAAGCACAGGAAAGTATATTTCCTAATATAAAAAGAGTTTTAAAGCCTTCTTGGAGCAAATGAAATGAGGAAGAAGACTGGTCTGCATCTGAAGATATGGACCGGGAAATAAACACCTCTTCCTCTTTGGAGAGTTGTGCAATTTCCCTGAATCCCAATTCCCCAATTTAAAAATAGGAAGAATGACACTTCATTACCTCATACAGATATAAGAATAAAGACAGTAGTGCCTCAGAGAAGGCTAGGAACTGCGTAAGTCACAGACAGATAGCTGAAGACAGAGCTGACAGTTAACTCAGAAATTTGCGTATTCCAGAAATGTTGGGTTTGAGTTATCCAAGATGGAGTACTGTGTACGAATGCAGTGAGGCAGACTGTTCTCCGAGCCCGTGAAGCCCGTAAGTAATGAATGATTTGCTGCACGTGCATTCGTGACAAGCTTTGCTGACTACTGAAAGGTTTAATCAAATACACAGAAGGTTCCCAAAATGTTTGAGCAGATACTTAGGCAGACCATTCCTTCTACTGTCTGCACACTTAACAACATATGCTCCTTGCACTCTTAAAACAGTCCACTTTGCTTTAGCTCCAGCCAGAGAGGATATGAGAGGAAAGTGGAAGGCAAATTCTGCTGGCCCCAGAGCTCCAGGGAGTCCTCCTACTAGTTTGTTAAATCACACCGTTAAAAGACCTACTCACCTGCAACTTCAGAGCTGCTCAGCAAGTCTGTGCATACAGGAAAATAGTTTTCTGCTACCAGCCTCCTCCAGTTGGAAAAGGATTGCTCTTCTAGTAAATACCACCAAATGCTAAAACTGCACATCGCTGCACTATTGCAGTATGCGAGACGTAACGTTTAATCTTGTAAGTGAAAACTATAATAAAACGCATATGCTCGTGAAGGTTAAGAAGTTGATACATAGCTATACTGAACTAAACGTAATCTTGGTGCACAAAATAGAGATTACGAAGAATATAAAAAAGCATCATTTTCCACCCTTTAAAATTGCTACGGACACATGCACAAAAGCAGATTACCTGAGAGTTTTTAGCATTCATCTAGCTGTCCTTTAATATCATAAATAGAATATTGTTATCTCCAGTGCAACTACATGATGCTACAAAAGGTGATTTCAGATAAAGAGTAATGGAGAAAGCTGATGAACCTGACAAAAATAAACATTCTGTAAAGATGAAAATGTTTCTGCTATCACAGATAGAATATAGTAAATACTACTTACAGCCAGAACAGTGTATAATCAGAATTATTTTACAGAGTTTGCCACATGGTACCACAGCAGCCTTAAATATTTCAGCAATCAAAAAAGGTGTCACCTGGTGTCATGCTCAGATTCATGTAAGCGCTCTTCTGGTTATTAGCTCAAGAACCAAGTAAATGTCATAGGCTGGGGAGACTTGAGCTACAGAGTACGTTTCAAATGAAAAAATTTACACCCTGCCTCAAGAAACTGTATTTTTCTCAAGCAGCAATTCAAGATATCCCAAGTTCTCCAGTACCGTTGCAGCTCCACTCTCTTTATATTCTCTAGTGTTACCATATGCTTGGCTTAAAAACAGGGACCGCTTTTAATCAAGGCTCATTTGGCCGTTGTACTTTTGGAATTAGGAGATCACCAAAGGACCCAGCTTAGTATAATGATAGTGAACAGGAACGACTTTGGCTTAACAGGGAAGTATAAATTCTGACTAATGAGGTTACATCCACCTTGTGCCAACTGGTTAAGCGCTGCTTACACAGATGTTTAATACATACAAACGTCTCAAATCCAATCTTTTAATTAAAAAATTATCATAAAAATGAAGATGCTCAGCTAAAGATGACTGCTTCATCCGATGTCACAGTTATTTTATTATTTCATTTAAGTCTTTGAAGCATAATTTTGAGCAGTGTCTTCTTTGCTCACCACACCAGAGGGGATCCTATAGTATTTATACAGTGTCACATATTGGTTATTGGATGAAGTAAAAGAGTCCAGTCAGTGTTAAGCTGTCATTGCCACGTCTTTGTTATGTGTAGCGGTAGAGTACTCTGTGCTGCTAGAGGCGAAACCACAACCAAACGAACTGCTCCATGTAAAGCAAGGAAAAATGACTTGTTATCCCTTGATCCACAGGAACAGGAAACTTTTCCAGGGAGGAACGAGCCCGTAGCCAGCGGCAGACTATTCACTCCCTGTGCCTGCTCGCTGCTGGCCAGCGCTATGGGTCAGAAAGGAAACGGAGCACGGGCCTTCTCCTGGCACAGAAGAGGATTTGGGACAGCCCTGATGTCCCCACTCCTCCAGCACTGTATCTGCTGGGCAAGTATCTCCCACCCAGCAATAAGCGATGTGCTATTCACGCCATACGGTGCTACGCAGCTATTTTGGATGCGCTGCAGTCATTCTGTATGTAGATGTGTATATCCTGTAGGCATAAACTTAGCGACCACTGTTAGGAAATTTGTTGAAGGAGCAGCATTTCCTAGCAAACGCACATTCGCAGCTCTCCCTGAAACAAGGGTTCCAGTATAACTGTGGTCAAAATCTGGTCCAAAGGAAGCTATGCATATTTATATTCTGGAGACAGATTTGAGCCCTTAGTATCTTGTTTTCCATATTAACTTTAACAAAGCATGCCTTTTCCAAGGCTTGCTAATGAGCCTAGCATACTTAGGGAAAAAATGTAAAATATACAAACAAACTCACTGTCAGATGGGTTTTTCCAAGGCCTGGACTGAAACTCAGAGAAATAAGAAATAAATGTTATGTCCCTCCAAATAGCTTACAAACTCTGACGAAGAAAAAAAAAAAACCAACCTTGATTTTCTGGCCAAATCTCCCAGCTGCTTTTGCAATTCATAATGGGTCTGGCTGAAGAGTTGGTTCATTTTTATAAATCCAGTTCCTTTTCACAAAAATGTTACTTTAATAACATCCAAATCCTGATTATTTTGTGCTTAAAACCCAACTTTGTTAAAAGACAGTGCCTTTTCCTGCAATGCACTTTCACCCAACTTATATGAAAACACCTCTGAGTTTCTTTTGGAAAGAGTGTGCCCCTTCCAGAACCAGTGTTGTTACTCAGAGATTAGGATGAGTGCATCTGAGAACAAAAATAATAAATCAAGATAGAAAGAGAGCGTCTAAAATCCTGGTGATCAGTAAAACTGTCAAAACATGCAAGACACTAAAGCTTCAGAAATCACATACGTTCAAAATTCAACTAATTGGTGAACAATCAATGCAAGTTCCAAACTGACAATATCAGTCCAAATGCCAGAATACACAAATGTCAGTTTTTGAAGGATATATTTCATTGTATTTCTTATCAATGCTAATCAGCACTGGATTCTCAAGGATTTTTCTGCCTTCTTGCAGGTGTAACATTTTCAAAGACTCGCTAGCTAACTTTTCTGGTTTTCTTATAAATTCATGAGTAGCATGTATTTTGTACCTAAACTGTTGCAAGCAGAAATCAGACAACATTTCTGTTATATATGCACACAGTTATTCATGCAATTGTATAACTTTTGGGTGCAAATACACACATTGCAAATACACGTGTGCATTGTAATCTGACTCACCTGAGCATGTTCTCCTCAACATTACTTTTTTCCTGTCAAATTACACAAAAATAAGCATATAGGAACCGAATGTGTTTCTCAGAAATGCGTATGCTAGGCTTGCCACAGAGCCTTTTTCCACTTCCAAGCTCCATTACTCAAAATAGCTGTAGCTCTGAAGTATTTCCAAAAGGCTGGCAAGACACAAAGCAGCTTTCACATGCAACTTGCAGCCACTTGTTTCTCACCTAGCAAGTGATGGTGAAGGGGTCTGGAGAGGTCTTGACCAGATTAAACCTTTCCTCCACTGTATGCACCAGAAGTCTGCATGTAGCTATTTCTCATAATGTGCTTGTCTTCAGCACAGACACCACACTTACAGAAGTCTGACGTCTTACAAACTTTTTCTGAAGGATGACACAACAGATCTTAGCCAGGGTATCTCTAAGGCCACTGCATACAAGAAAAAGCCACTGTCAGCCCTCAAATAAATAGTCCACAGGATTTTGCTTGATGAAAATTTAGGAAACAAGTTAAAATGTATTACATTAAACCACACTAGCATTTGCAGACTGTCCTTCAAAGAAGCTGCCTACCAAAGTCAAAAAGCAGTCACCCGAAAGGGGGTTATCACCAGAGATTTAGATGGAAATTTAGCTTCCTCAGACTAAGTTCTCTGGCTAGTCTTTGTTAGGGGGAAAGCACTTCTTGCCATACTTCCTGAGCATGTCCTCACTTTCTGCTGTATAACACAAGCTACAACCACCTTCCTGGTCACTTGTGTTAACATTAGACAAGAGGCCAGCTCAGCAAACCAAATCTTCAGAAACTAAAGGGAGAACAAAGACAGCACAGACTCTGTCATACAGCAAACCTTACGAAGTCTCCCAAAGTGCCGTACCATGGTATGATTTGAACCGAGTGCCATCAAGCACGCACAGGCACCCATCACCAGAAGAGTGAAACAGCAACAAACTGGAGCTCAAAAGCTCACATCTCCTCTCCTCAAAAGTCAGTCCTGTGGTATTTCAGGGAGCAGGGCTCCAAGCCGAGCACCAGCAGACCTATGGGATGATGAGGACATTGAGAATTCCAGAGCTTGCTGCTCCAAAAACACACTGTTTGACCAGCCTGCTGTCAGAGCCGATTCCTACTAAAACAAACATTTAACATGTGCAAATACTAAAAGATGAATTTCCTGTTTGAACAGTCAGCACAACAGAATATTGCCAAAAGAATCATTGCAACATCTGTCAACGTAACCAACCACCAGCCAGAAAACAGGACAACCATGATCTGTCATCAAGAGACAGAAAGAATGTCCCAGCAAAGCCTTCCTATATCAAATTCCACCATGGAGACAAATAACTAGCAGGACAGGGTGCAAGCAAGACAGTTGCTGTGATCTCCTACCCTTCCCTTCATACCCAAAAAAGCCAATAATCAGCTTAGGAGTGAAAGCACCTTTGGTACTTAGCTCAAGGGATGCATGAAAACAGCAAAGGAACCACCCTACGGGCAGCGGCAAGTTTGAGACCTGTTCTGCTCTCCCCAAAATTGCACTGAGTTGCTTACGACCACGGTGCCGCTTCCCTCGGACCTCTCAGTTAACAGAGCTTACAAGCCTGGCCAAATGTCCACAGCAGATATGTAAGGACATTGTAATGATGGCAATGACAAGTCATTAATATCAACAAGAGAATATGCTTCAATTTTTTTTTAATAAATATTTCCAAGGTCTTTGCTCATTTTCTAAGCATTCACGTATTCATCATCACTCACTTTGAATCAACTGATAATAAAAATGTTTAATTTAAGTTCTGAGGGAAAAGATGTTATTGCTGACAGCTCGTTGCACACTTCTGCTCAACAGAAGCAGGTGTGTACTGGTACCTGCAGGTGCGTCATGGTCCTCAACACTTCCTTCTTGCAGGACAGCACGGACTCACTCTGAAAAGCTGTCTGTATGTGCGGTGGGACACTCTCACGTCATGAGAGACATCACTTTATCAGTAGAAATTATGCTGATGCGGCTATGAGGTTTTTTAACCTATTTCAGGAACCAAAAATTCCTCTATAGCCTGAGTACCTGAAAAGTTATTACAGTTGTGGGCAGTGAAAGGGTAAATGTTACAAATTTTGCTTTAAAAATGATGTGAAAAAAGCAGAGGTAGCCAAATTAAATCTAGGTTAATTTGACCAGCCAGTTAAAGAATCCTCCAGTGCCAAGGAGGAGGCTTCTGGCCACAAACGGCCAGGGGAAAATTTCCTTTGTGAACTTGCTGCCAGTGGAAATCTGGTGAAGAATTTTCTGAGCCAGTTCTTACTATTGTGGCGTATGGAACATGCCAGGGGAAAAAGAAAAGAAAGAAAAAAATGAGGAAAGAAAAAAAAAAAAAGAAGAAGAGTGTAGCAGAGCAGTTTATAATATCTCAACTAGAATATGCTAGAGGAAGACCAGCAGTAGCAAGACACAGCTGATTTCCAAATGCTTTCCCCTGGATACCTGCACCGAGCCTGCAGGGAGAAACTGAGCTCGCTGCCAGTTCAGCCACAGCTTGCATGTCTAGGATTTGTAAATCATAGAACGGTTTGGGTTGAAGGGACCTTAAAGACCATTTAGTCCCAACCCCCCTGCCCTGGGCAGGGACATCTTCCACTAGACTGGGTTGCTCAAAGCCCCATCCAGCCTGGCCTCAAACACTTCCAGGGATGGGGCATCCACAACTTCTCTGGGCAACCTGTTCCAGTGCCTCACTACCCTCAGAGTGAAGAATTCTGTCCTTATATCTAAGCTAAATCTACCCTCTTTCAGTTTAAATGTGAACGGCACCCTCAACTTCCAAACACCTTTTTCCTGTTTCTATTTTAAACTAAAGGGAGCCACTCAGAACTCGTAGAAGAAGGCACATCCATAAATCTCTCCAGGCTCAGGGCATCTAAAACGCCTGCAAAAAATGTTGCATTTGCAATTTGTTGCAAGTTTGCTGACTGCTATTTGTAACATTTTAAAATCACAGAAAGTAAAAATGGAAGGGGGGGGCGGGGGAAGCAATTGCCGCTGCTCAGGACTGACACCTGCATTAGCATATCCAACATTTCCAGTGTCTTACGCTGTTTCCAGCTTACTTTCACACACTGCTGATGGCAGGTTCCCTTGTTTCTTTTGGGAAACCGCCCCCAGACACAATGCACCTCATTATTAAGCTCTTCTCATATCCAAGCTCTGCAAAAAATGTTGCATTTGCAATTTGTTGCAAGTTTGCTGACTGCTATTTGTAACATTTTAAAATCACAGAAAGTAAAAATGGAAGGGGGGGGCGGGGGAAGCAATTGCCGCTGCTCAGGACTGACACCTGCATTAGCATATCCAACATTTCCAGTGTCTTACGCTGTTTCCAGCTTACTTTCACACACTGCTGATGGCTGTTTCCCTTGTTTCCTTTGGGAAACCGCCCCCAGACACAATGCACCTCATTATTAAGCTCTTCTCAATATCCAAGCTCAGTATTCTTTTTTCCTTAATTTGATCTTACCAGTCTTAATTATGCTTTTTCCCTCATTCTAAATTACTCCTTTATTACTTTGATATTTAATGTTCTCCCTCCCACTGATAATCAGTGGAACAGTTACATTCAAAAAAACCCAAGATGAACACAATGAATGAATGGGAAAATTTTGTAAATCACTAGCTGCATAAATAAAATCCCACTTGATAATTAGCCGCTTAACCATTCCTGCACAATAGCAAAACCTATCCTAATAGTTTGAATGCAATTATTTGACACAAAGTTTGGAGGATAAAGACCCAGATGCATCTTTAAACACACAGCGTGGCTATAGAGCAGTTTCTTGAAGACAGGACACACAGTTTGAAGCAGTTAAATCCAGCTGGCTGAATGATCCATACAGCTGTGGCTTCCCTCAGCTCTTAAATAAAATATTAGGGTGTGTTTCTATTGTTTGTTAGCTGTCATCAGCCCATCTTTCAGCTGACGGAGGTTAAAGGCTATGTAGATTCCTGGGACAGCTGTTTGGTAATTGTCACAGCCAGTTACTTGGTAACCCACGAACGGCAATCTCAGGAGGTAGATTCTTGGTTGCTAAGCGATAAATTCAGGTAAAATAACCTTTTCCTGGATTTTATTGCAACTACAGGCTCCAATTGTATAGTCCAAAGCTCTTTTTTTTTTTTTCTTCCCAGGGATGGGATTTAAAATTATCGCTGAATAACTTTTCTGGGATCTTATGCAGCATTCAGCATGGGTTAAATGAAGTGGCACTATATTCCACTCCTATTTAAATGGATAAATCTACAACAGACTTCCTACAGCATGTTGCAGCGGGTGTAGTTAATTTGCTGGGTATAAGAGAGTGATTTACACAATAACGGGCTGAGGAAAACAGAAAAAGAGGCAGGCTCTCCTGCAAAAAGGGCTTTTTGTTCCTATTTCCTTCCCTTTTTTGGTTTGGGATTTTTTTTTATTTTTAAGAAAATGCAACATACAGGTTTGAGCTGAGCCAGGTGCTTTTGTGACTAACGCTTGCTAAGCAAACCACCGAAGACCTCGCTGCCCTTGGCAGCGCTATAGGGGTCAAACTTCCACATGTACGTGTGGTTCTTTAGCAATTTTTCCCACATGTGTGTCACAAGCAGGAGCTCTTGAACATGATCTCAGCTTCAGTGCCAGCTCTTGGTGTTCCTTTATTTCTTCACCTATGAAATGGATACTAGCAAGCCTTATTTTTCTACACCGCAACCTTATTTATGAAGGCTTTTGAGGATGAAAGTCTGCTCTTGCCCAACAGACTCATAATTTTCTGATGTTTCACTAGCAAAGATACAGCTGTGCACAGTGGGGATAGCAAGTCACTGGCGATGGGCGAGAGAGAGACCGGGTTAGCTTGGCCCCGGCTGTCAGCAGCTCGTCCTAACTCCGGATGCGGTATTTGTGTGTGACCCCGTGCGGAGCAGTGTGGGCTGGCTCCTGGGGCGGGCTGATGGCTTTCCATCATGGGGAAAAGGGCAGCTGCTCTGCCCTTTCTGCTCGGGGAATGGTTAATGTCCCTGGCTGCTTCAGCTCTATCTTACACAAACATGCTTTGCAGTTCTGTCTGTTCTTTTCATTTGTATTTTCAACAAAGATATTATTATTGGTTGCTACAGGAAAAATCCTTTCTACCTCTTGTCAGTGTTATTAATTCTCATGTCCATCTTCAAGGAAATTAATAAATCAACATCACTTTCCTCCAAAAGAGATATGCAAAAAGAAGTTGGCTGAATTGGCTGCACTAACCCCATCTTGCTATTACAAAGCAGGACAGAAAAGGGTTATGATTAGGGTTTGGCTGCTGGGTGCACAACAAAGGTTCAGCATGGGCTTCAGGTTGGGAGCACAGTGTAGCTGTCCACAAGATTAGTGCAGCCACCTACACGTGTCTATCAGCAAGCAGAAGTGGCCACCAAAGGCAGTGGTAGTAGCCCAGGGAGTCTCTGACTCCCCTTTCTAGGGGGTCTCTGACCGGTGTGAAGAAAATGCCATCACACTTCTTATAACTGCCCACCTTCTTGCAGAGCAGTGGGCATGGCCTCTCCCATAATATCTGAAGGAGAATGACGTGTTGGTCCATGCTCTGCGATCACACTGTCTATATTCCACTTTCTTTCTGGAAACAACCGGCTTGTTGAGATGACTTCCCAGGCACACTGGAAGGACAGTTACAGGGCTCTTGAGTGACTTCTGTTCCTTTCAAGGGGAAGAAATCTACGGTGTTCCCTTGTCCAGACCCTTGTACAATAACCTATGATATGGGAACATTAAGCTTTCAAGAGCTATCAATCTGGCATCATGCAGAGGAACTTTCAGGAATGATTTGTGCAGCTGGTTCTGCTACAAAAACCCAGTGAATAAGACCAATTCTTGTCTCGCTGTCAGCGACTTTAGCATAGAATCATAGAATCATAGAATCATTGAGGTTGGAAAAGACCTCTAAGATCATCGAGTCCAACCGTCAACCCAACACCACCACCCACTAAACCATGTCCCTAAGTGCCTCATCTACACGTCTTTTAAATACCTCC
>NW_008796214.1:2575414-2617939 GCF_000699145.1 Aptenodytes forsteri | reverse complement strand
ATACAGTTGGCCTTGGCCCATCGATCCAGCCTGTCCAGGTCCCTCTGCAGAGCCTTCCTACTCTCGAGCAGATCAACGCTCCCACCCAACTTGGTGTCGTCTGCAAACTTACTGAGGGTGCACTCAATCCCCTCATCCAGATCATCAATAAAGATATTAAACAAGATCGGCCCCAGTACTGAGCCCTGGGGAACACCGCTCGTGACCAGCTGCCAACTGGATGGAACTCCATTCACCACAACTCTCTGGGCCCGGCCGTCCAGCCAGTTTTTGACCCAGCGCAGAGTACACCTGTCTAAGCCGTGAGCCGCCAGCTTCTCTAGGAGAATGTTTGGGCATGTTTGGACTTGCCTTATTCCCTTGACCGGTAACAAGTGAACTCCTCATGCCATACTAAAAACCTACCTCAGCCAGTACCTGAGTCAGTACTGCGGGGACTGGCGAGCGTGATGCGTGTGTGCCGGTTACACAGAGCAGAGCATCCATCCTTCTACACAAAAGACTGACAGAAAACACAATGCAGCGTCTCAAAGGAAAAGAAAACCGCAAAGAACGATGACGGTGAGGAGCATGTGCTGTATGTGAGCCGTGTCTGCCAAGCTTTCAACTGAAACACCCAGAGCTGTGATGCAAATACACTTTGCTGGAAGAGGACAGATTACAGCAAAACTAGTTGAACATACATAAGCCAATTGCCTTGTGAATGCCTGAACTTCAAGCTAGGTGGCTCCAAGGAAACACATAAGGGCACCATGCCTCTACAGAAGATGAGTCCTAAAGCTTGGGAAATGGGGACAAATTCTGAAAGCATTTTCTGTCCTGATACTCTATAAGAAACTGATGAAACGCACTTGGTAATATTCAAATTCAGACTAGTATTTCTTCAGTGTCTTTTCTTTGTGTTATGGCCACTGAACTACTGGTGCTATGCTGATAAAGGATACCTCAGCTAGCCAAACAACCCTCCTTTTTTACTAATAGAGGTTAAAGGAGCGAACTTAAACCAGTGAATTGGTTTGCATGAGTGACATGACATTTCTGGTCGAGAAACTCACTCATTTGATGATGGCAATGTCCTGCCTTTTTTCCTAAACAAAAATGATACGAATTATTTTGAATCCAAAATACACAGTCATGTAACAAACCCTTTTGTACACAGTCACTGTCACAAAGATTACAAAAGAAGTGTTCTCATTTCAATTACTACAAAAATTACTATCGAATATAGTGAAGATCTGGCCTGTATGTATACAGAAACAGTAGAAAAGTTATGGTTTACAGTGAGACAAAAGGCACAGTTTTCAGTGACACGACATTTCTGGTGAAGCGAGAAACTCATTTGATGATGGCAATGTCCTGCCTTTTTTCCTAAACAAAAATGATATGAATTATTTTGAATCCAAAATTCATGTTTCTCGCAGTCTTACTTTTTTTTTTTAAAGTTACATATTCAAAACAGTTGCAACATACATTTGGAGAAAAAAAAGTGCATTAGTAAGGAAGCAACTGCCCCCGTCAAACATGGGGGAGGTGGCTCACTCCAGCATGACCCAAGGTTTTGGTCAGTGCAGGCGGTTGCCTGCAGGAGCAGAGCCAGCTCAGGGAAGGGCTGGTTGAACGATCCAGCCCCGGTTCTCAACTAGAGGGCCAGCGGCACGCTACGTTTTCAGTTCCTGTATGTGCCGTATAGCAAGTGAAGGTGTCTGGCTGGGATTTCTTATTGATAATTTTAGCTTTATGCTCAATTTCTACAGCCCCAGAAACACAAAAGCTCTAAAACTGCATTACTGTTTAAGGTATTTGATTTGCATACAAACAGGAGATAGAAAATATCACCTGCTTTGGATGCGCAATTGGCAGAAGTCAAGTAAAATGACTTAAATGGAGTCCGCACAACATTTGGTGAAAGACTGCAGTCTAAAGGTATGCAGGTGAAAGGAAAATGGGCAGTGGCTTTCAAATGCAAAAAAGCACAGAAGCAAAATACAGTAATTGGGAATGACATGGGGTAGGCATGGGTCAGATTTTGCATTACAGGCATTAAAGAAAATATACACGCATTTGCATACATCTCATTTAAAAGTGTTAAAAGATGTGATCAGACTAAATGTAACAATATTCTACAGTCATCTATAAACCACCCATCCTAACCCATTTCACCTCTTCTTCAAAATGGGGGAAAGTGATGATATCCAAAGAAAGGAAACTGTTGGCTTCTGTGTCATCTGAAGCTGATCCAGCACCTACGGAGTCAATGAAAACATTCCTGTTGACTCCAGTATGTTTTGGATCAGGCTCTTAGTAAGAGAGAGTCTTATACCAGGGAATTCTCTATTACTGAAGGAAAACGCCTCATAATCTGTCTCCTAACCCAGTCTTCCTATTCCTCAAAGACACTTTTTTGAGGAAACAAGGTGCCATCTTTTGTGAGACATTTTCAGGCAGCTTTGAATGCTGAGAAAAATAAACTCGATACAGCGATCGTACTGATAAAGGGTTAGCAAATATGTTTCAAAATGCTACGAAGACCTACCTCAAGAATGAAGCACAATATTATATCTCTGTGTTATGCAGAAAGGAAACAAATGTCCATTTGTCTACGGCATATTATCATCTTGTGCCTAGGATTCATTTCTTCCCTTAAAATGGCATTATTTTCATATTATTCTTTATCTTTTTGTTAATGTTTCAGAAGATAATTAAACTTTTAATAATTAAGCAATGCCTTCCTCAGAACGGCCCGGCCCTGTTTCTGTGTGCTTATTCTCCTGCTGCTTAGCCAGTAAGCCTACCTAAAGCAGTAGTGATTAAACAAGCCACGACTTTTTGGGACACAGGCAAATGTAGAGTAGAACAGAGAAGGTGAAGATTTTTAAGTCACACAAACCTTAAAATAGCACCCTCCTCGCTTGTCATTTTTGTACCTTGACAAGATCTCCAGCAAAAAATTTTGCATTTTCAGTCTCACAAAAACCATGGGTTCTCCAGCAATGAGGCAACGGAAAAAATCAATACTTGCCATGTACCATGTAACCAATAGAATAAGGGCAATGATTTATGTATGGATGGATGCAGACTGAATCAGCTGGGGCCTCAAACAGAGGGAGAGAGAGAGAAGGAGAGAGAGAGAAAGAGAGGTGTGGGGGTGAGCTGGACTGCAGTGATTATTCCTACACTATGGCCAGATTTTTTTTTTTTCTGCAGCAATAATCCCCCTCTCTAGCACTGCAGGACATAGAGGAAACACTAGCAATGTGTGGAATATATGATGGACCAGCTTTTCTCTTTTTGCCTCAGAATAATGATGCTATGTTGAATATTAAGGTACAGTAAAAAAGGAAGAATGATATATGGTCTGCAGTCCTTCAGTCTTCCAGCTACCTCCACCCTAATAAAGACCAGTCCAGTGGGTCAACAAGAAATAGTTTAAAGAGAGTCAAATTATCAACAGGATAAAAATGTACCATCACTGCTTCATGACAAGAAAAAGCAGGAAGGGCTTACTGAAGAGAACTACTGTATACCCCAGGAGTTTCTGCTGAGAATATAGTTTTGTAAATTGGATTACCAGGGATACAGCACTATAAGGTATTTAATGACTGTGGTAACTTTTAGGATATCTAATACTGCTGTTGATTTAAAAACAAAACCATCAAGATAAAATTTACTTATCTGTTTGTGTGATGTAGGCTACCAGGAAACACTTATCCAAACTATATTCAATGCTTTATTGCTGTACTATTAATAAATATCTAGTAGATTACTTTAAAGTGACAGTAATTTGCTACAGAAATGTCATACTATTTTATTAAAAATACCTCCTCTGTAGTTTGTGCAAATTGCTAAAATAATCCGTAAACATTTTTGTGATGCCTTGGATATTCAGACTGTATTTACATTTTTGAGAATCAGATGTTCATTCAGTACTTTCAATATTGTAGTTTGCCATGAAGTAATCTTGTTATAATTAATATTTCTGCCGCAATTACCACTGACGACTGAATCAATTCTCTTTTCTCCCTCTAACATTTATATAACATTTAAACCTTGATATTGTCAGTCTTGCTCTTGAAAGGCATAATATTTTTAGATAATGCTATAGAACAATAGGAGGCCACTAGTTAAATACACCAGTTATGCAATGTTAGATCAATTAAAGCTTTCAGAATTGTGCTATGTTTAAAAGCCTTGCATTTTATGGATGTCTGTGAATTTATCAGGTCAGAATAACACAGAAATAATTTCATTTCTGACTTTACACAACATATGTATGATAATATGCTAGTGGGATTAACCATTAGCTACCAAACTACATTTGTATGTTTTATGGTGAAAATATCAATGAACATATGAACAAAATTTAATTTAAGTATAAATAGGTTTTTGTTTTCTAAAGAATGTGATTGCATGTGACCATACTTTGCACTTGAATTAAAAGCATTTCTGACTATTTTGCTTTGATATTACCTCCCTAGTTCTTTTATATAAGTTATACTATGCTTAGCATAACATAACATACACCTGTACAGACATATCAAAATAGCAGCGATGCAGTAAAATAATACCCTATAAATAGAGTTTGTATTTAATTTCCCATTCAGTTGGCAATGGCAGACAACAGTATATTTCAGAGAATGAAAGTATGAAACACGTTATAAAGCAGAATAAGTATATACAGCTCGTTACTAATTCAGTCCAAAAATTCTTCTTGTGGCAAACACTCAACAACAGTAACAACTAACTGTCCCTAGATCCCTCAGTCCTCTAGCTTTATTAATCCCACAAATTAAAATCTTGATAAATTAAAACATTTCTAAGGCCTTAGAATTATATTAGGCTAAAATGGAAAAAGATGTAGCCTACATACCAATTAAAGCATGACAGAACACAATCCACAAGTGAAGACACCTTAACAACAACTTCTAATGTAAAAACAATATGATGTGCATAATTTAAGGGGATTTCTCAAACTCCTCAAAGTACTGAGAACCGAGCAGGTTATCAATATGCTTACCTTTGAACAACACATTGTAATTCTTCTCCTTCTGCTTTCTCTCTCTCTCCAATACACACAGCAACAGAAACTCCATGGACAATGACGGACTTTCTTGACTTTTGTTCTGAGCTTCAGACAGAATGCCATGGACCTAGAGTGTTTGGAAATGGAGAGGGAATAACATGAAAATCTTGGCACCAGCCCAAGGGAAAAAGTGAAACAGTCAGCGAAACAGGTAATACTTCTCCACAGCACCATGACCAGGTGAGTTATACGAGCAAACAATGATTTGGAGCCAGTGACAAGGAAATTATTGTTGAAAATTAATGAAAGCACATTGCCTTGATCCTGGACCTACACTGTTTTGGTAACTTGAAATACAAGCTCATGTAGTTAAAGAAATCCAACCAAAGCCATTTGAAGGGTTCACACAGTTGTAAATTAATATAGCAGCAGACAGCTCATGTTAAAGCAACAGACAAGTCTACATTTTATAAACAAAAGGCAGGGTGCACTATCACCACTGTAATTCTGCATCTAGACATAGTGCGCTCTGGGCTCAAAAATTCTGAATGGCAAACAAACTTTAAAAACTGAATAATATTGCTACAATTAGGAAAAGATTAAGAAAATTATCATATTTGCAATACAGAAAATTATTTTAATGTTTCACGTGAAAGTCTCTTTCATGCACAAATAAATGTTTGTCTCCATCCAGCATACTATGTTGTCTTTTCAAATTGCCATTTGAAAATATGCTTAAGTTGAAGAGTACTCTCATGGTGAAAATCCACAGCTGTATTAATAGAAGCTGACACATAAACATACTGGAGAAAAAAAATCTTATTCACCATTTTAAAAGAAGGAAAAGATTTTCATACGATGTTTACTGCAACTTATTTCCTTAGCATGCTTTCAGCTTTTATTAGGAGAATATGCAGTTTGGGAACAGACTTGCTCCCATTTACACTAACGGTGAGATTACCAGTAATACTGATGAAAGTATTTCAGTTGACATCTTCTTAGCAATTTAAATATTTGTGCTTTGGGAACAAGACCAAAAAAAGGAAGCTGATCTATGACTTTGTGCAACATTCTTAAAAGATGTGTTGTAACAAATGTGTTATTTTGAATTCTTTTTCACTACCAGAAAATATATGCATACGACTGTGTATTAATTTGCCTTAAAACAAACCTGCTAAAATTTCTTATTTCTCTTAAAAGCAACATGATAATTTAAAATTGTTTAGGTACACACATATAGAAACACACATTTAAAACTTTTTCCTACATTGATTAAAGCATTGTAATTTGTCACATGGATAAGGAAATGTCACAGAATTTCCTTAATTGAAATGCTCTAGAAACTGGAACACTGTAGATCAGCAACACATGGATGTTTTATGTCTTCACAATTTTTTGTCTTTCTGTGGTCAAAAAACCATCGATATTGGTTAGAAACTACTAAACTACTTCTGAAAATGTGCAGCAGTGTCAGCTCCAACTGAAACTACCAGTTACTGGGGTAATGAACAGCACAAGATTCAGCCTAACACAAACCAAGGTAGACCAGTAAATTTAACAGAAATGTAATATGTATCGTAAGGTGTCAAATTTAATAAACAGTAAAAGGAGAAAAAAAAAATCTAAACAAAAGCATTATAGGACCCGATTTTGAAAATGCCAGATACACAAAAGCAGCACACACTCTGCAAATAACCTCGTGTTCTCTAGGCAAGGCCTTAGTATTGTGAAAAAAATATGAAAAGATAAATGACCCTTGTTATTTGCCATATAACAAAACCAAAATATTTCTGTATCAATACGCTTTCTGACCAGTTGGATAGCTGGCGGTTATCATTTGCAATTACTGTAATTGCATTTATCCTTTGCTATCATTTCCCATACTTATAGTGTGCAAGGTCTAACTGATTCTTTTATCTCATGCAAACCATTCCAGCTCTGTCAACAGCTCTTGAATTTTTAAAGAGGTACCCTCTCCCTCCCTCTTTTATTCCTCCTCAAATTTTCTGACCCCAGATCTTAAGATAGAGCAACTTCCACGGATTAAACAGTTCTATAGGAGTCACCTAATAAAACACTATTAATTGTAATAGATTTTTGTTTCTTCTTCCAACGATATTTCCATGGCAACATTTTCACGTTCTATTGTTGAGGGTGTTCTTCATTCCCAAAGCGGGTTAACCACAGGGCAGGAAGGGCAGGCTGTTGGTCAGCCTTTATTTTCTCTGGTCCTTCAACAAAGGTTAGTTGAGGTCATCAGAAGCCAAAGGGTAATTACTTTTCCTCAACAGGGTTAAAGTCACACAGATTGCTATTGAGACAACTGTATGGACGACCTTCAGTTTTTTATGTTCAATCTTCTTTTCTTTTAGCAGAGCAAATGTTAATAAGGATAGCAGATAGGGTAAAAGCCCAGCGAGCTACACGCCACGTACATCTCCACACTTTTCAGTTGTGCTACTGCCTATTAGTGCAATTTTTAACAAGAAAGCAATTAGGTGAGCCCAAACCACGAAAGGTTGCGTAGTGATTAAACATGAAAGCTATCAATAGCCAAAAATGACCTATTCTGTGATTTCTCTATTCACCGAATCTTAACAATATTCCAACTCAAATAAGAAATTTTTAGGAGAGCCGGCACCCCCATATTCTCTGTTTCACTAGCCTCACATTCATCACTAACGGCACTTGCTTCACTCAAAAGGATGAATTGGAACTACAGGTTTTAACTAGGGAAGAAGTTAGTGCTTAGTGTATCAGGCCTGGCTCCTTCCTTGAGCTTCCCATGGAATAGCCATCAGCTCAGGAGCGTGGGGGGGACAGAGGAGAGAAAGCCTGACCTGAACTGCAGAGAAAGCCAGGGAGATGATTGGGGTAAATAAGGATTTTGCATGGATTTGGGGGAAGGAAAGCGGGCGGTGTTTCCAGCATAACATGTTTAGCTCTCACCCTACTTGAAGAGTGGAAATGCATTCAAATTGTAAAACAGCTTACAAGAGATCTAGTCCATAAAAAAATCACGACGCCTAAGAGTAAGTGAAACCTCAGCCACGGTCAGCTCTTACAAGTCAGTGTAGGTAGGAGGAAAATGCAAAGGTGCCCTGCTGCCTTCCTCCACAGGGCTTTGGCCCAGGTGGCACTAACCACCTGGCCCCAATCCAGTCTTTTCCTCCCGCAGTGGCATGCTTGTCTGTCCCAGGGATGCCCATCAGTGGTGTTGGTCAGTAGCGGATCTCCACGACTGATTCAAATCACCAGGCATCACGACCGGAGGCGCGCAGGCTGGGTCTCAGGGTGTCTGGCAGGTCTCCAGGTACAAGTGCCACCTGGACCATTGGAAGTCGGTGTGCTCCGGCTTGCAGCCCCTGCACGAGCGCTCACAGCCAAGCAGAGTGCTCTGCTCCTCTCTTTGCTAGAAACTGAATGTCCCCAGTGGCTTCCCCGGCACCACTGATCTCATTACTAAAATTAACAGCATTGTTTTTCCTTTTTGTGGTACACTTTTAAGTAAGTATTACAATAGTAAAAGTCAATAATGCAAAGCAAGGGGGAAAAAAAGGGGGGTGTCATCTTTCTCAGCCTTAGCTTTAGCCTCCTATCTTCTGGCTACTCTTTTCAAGCTCAATGCTGACAAAATTAAATAAAGAAACAATAAAAGGATCAGGTACTGATCATTAAAATATCCATTATAAATCAGGGAAGTGCAACTCAGCTTCTTGATTGATGCATTACTTTGTAAACTCAGCAAAAGTTATAAATAATCGCAATGCTGATAAATGATAAATGGAAGATTTGGTAATCAATCAACTCAAATGGGGCTAAATGGAAGAATAATGCATCATTTATATTTGGCTATATTGTACGGTATGTAAATTATTGAATACTTGCTATACCACTTTCACATCAAAGAGGTGGCAGACAAATAGACGATCATAAAACAGAATTATCAGACTCTAGCCTTGTAACACTGTTTAACCATCTGCGCTACACACAGCACGCTGGTGGTAAGCCAAAGGACCTCAGAAACCTTCTCTCCAGCTTTAACAAGGGCAGACCTTTCTTCAGTCAGAAGTTACACTTTCCCAGGTACAGCAACTGCTACCTTCAAGGTTGAAATATTAATTCCCAAATAGAAATCATGTTAAACAGGATTACGGACAGTATCATCAAATTAAGGATAAATGCATTATAGGAACTATCCACCAAGAAAGAGCTTCAAACGTAGGAATCTAAGAGTTAAACTTTCATGTATAACTTACATCTGTAACATATATGTAGAAGAGAACCAAACACACTATGTTATGAAAAGCTGTTTGTTAAAGGCACTCGATCTTTATTCCATTATGAAATGACTCTATATAGCAACCACATAGTTACAATTTGCTCTTAACTCTGTTTGTAATCTTACATGTCACTAAATTAATTAAGATGCTAAATTTGTTAGAAAGGGAATTTCCATTTATCTTTTTCTGATCGTGACACTAGGAAGTGTGTCAGTCCCGGACAGCAAAAAGGCACAGACTACCAATGGCCAGGTTTCACTAGCACCAGCTTTCCACCACATCGATTCTACAGTCTGGGAAGGAGCAGCGGGTCTTTTTTCTGTGAGGAAATTAGGAATTTCCAACTATTAATGATCCGTGCATTCTGAATTTCCCAAATTTTCACTCTCACTCAAGTTAAGACAACTGTTCATGATCCCTTTCCCTTCCACCCTGCTGGGAGGCATCAACATACAAGAGTTGATACAGAGCAGGACAGACACAGGAGTTGAAGGCACTTCTCTGCAAATGTCTGTAGTAGTAGAAGTCCTTCTGTCCCATCTGTTTTGAAAAATTTGGGCTTTTGGGAGAACACATAAACATCCAGGGCTAGATTAAAAAATCCAGGGAAGTCCCAAACAAATTCAGACAGCTGTCCTAGATTAACCTGCTTCCTTAGGACACATAAACAACGACTAGGGCCACAAAGTGCTGACATTGGACACCAGAGAGCCAAGGAACACTTATTCACTATTTTTTCATCATTAATTTAAAATATATCGTATCCAATTTTATCCACTTAGCATTCTTATGGCCAAATGCAGGCTTTTCATACTTGGTATTGAATCATTAAAAGCCACAGTGATATGATATACCTACAAGCATTTTTATAGATTTAAAAGACAGAAATAGCAAAAAACACTACTAAAATATAAATTTCAGCTGCCTTTTCCTTTAGTAAATCTGTGGTAGGGTACCACCATCACTAATGATTTGTAAATGGTTATTTGGATACACTTTGCATCTACAAACAATGACTGAAAATGGCACTGACTTGGAGAAGACTGACTGCATGGACATTTTTGTGCTTTGAAATCTTCCTCTTGGGTTTCTATTGTTGTTTTATAATGAGCGGAGACTGAAAAACAGCATCTCTGAATATCACCCAGTCTTCAAAAACATGCACTCCTCTCCAAAGTACAGCGTTCCTTTGTTACTCTATGTTTGTGCTCACGTAGCTCCAAAATTACATAGGGTTTAGTTGAAAAGAACAATTGGAAACCCCAAAATGTTGAAGCTGTTTCCTGATGTCTCACACATTTCACCAACTTTTCCTATAATGCCTGCTTTCAACCTCTGAGTGCAAATATTTCCCAGGGTGGGACATCTTAAGTTTAAAGCTCTTCAAGTCTTCAGACAGCAGAGACCTCTCAAGCTAAAAAGGCTTTGCAACAGTTTGAAAAATACTTTCTACAACACTGAAGGAAAAAAAAATAATTTTTTTTCTATAACATAGGGAGGAAAGAAAGATGTCCCACCGGGACACTAACCAAAGTGGGTGCACGTGTGAGGAGCACGTTCCCACACAGAGTACCCTTCCTGTGCTGCAGATGCAGGCTGCTAAATACGACCTACGCTGGCCACTAGCTGCATCTCTGGAAGACTGAGGATGACCAGCTGAAAGCTTCTTGTAATAACGTGAGCCATGAGTGCGACCGTCCATTAGCTTTTCGATCTCCAAGAGCCTCCCTGGTCATTGTAATTTCCATGACTATTCTTGAACTCTCTCTTTCCCGTTGGTTCCCTCAGGAGTGTTGACTTCTCTATCACAAATTCTATAATCAACTAACGTTATTAGGAATAATGCCTTATTTTGAATAGTGTAGAACAGGCTTTCTGAAAACTAAAAAGCAAAGCTTTAAACTGCTTCTCCAAATTTGGACACAGAATGTCAACTGGCCATATACAGGTGAAGTGAACCACTGTAACTTTTATATTAGAAACAGCTGTCTCTCTGATCACCTTCTACACCATGCACTCAATAGCAATACACTTCTTCTAAAGTATTAAATACATTTCATCTAAAAAGTACTGTTGTATTAGTCATACAAAGATAAGTATATTCCAACTGTAGTGTAGAGCTGATGCATTTAACCTGGGCTTTCAAAAAGCATGATTAATGGTGCTCAAAGCAAAAGACACATTTTGTATCTTGCAGCTCTTAATCAGAAATACACAGGTCCATCTGCATACACATTTGCAGATGGCCACTGCCAGCACAGTGGAAAAAAACAGCCAGGAAACCTGTCTAGGAGCCGAAAGAAAAACTGTGGCACCCCAAGTATCATAAAGAAAAGGTAAATAGGTTTCCCAAATGGTAAAACTGGAAAACATGCAAATAAAAAAGCTGGCAAGTTTACATTATCTCAGAAATACCCAATCTTCCCTAATAATTTCCCATTTCATAGTAAGACTAGTAACTATTTATAACCTGCCTTGGGACTGACTACTGCAATCTCTGACTACCACAAGCTTCTGCTTAATTGAAAGGATGTTTGTTCCCGAACCTTCTCAGGACTGACTTTGGCTTTTCCTGGCATTTATTTGACCAGACTGCGGATCGCAGAGGTCTAGGATGCCCGCCCAACACACAGGGAGCAACAGGATACACTGCTCCTCCATCATTCCCACTTCATTCTTTCGAGGTCTATCCCATGAACAACATGAGAGCCGTAATGTCACAGACAGCATAACTCTCTCTTACAACAGGTAAAGGAGAAAGACGTCAATGTTAGTCTAACAAGCTATCTTTTCTGCTTAACCCCTCATGCCACACAGGCAGATAGCGAGTGGACTGTGGTATCTGTGTGTTTATTTGAATGTCACCAGGAAAAGCACACACAGGAAAACCACATACCCTGGCATGGCATTCATCGGTTCGCCCGTGACAAGTACTTTCTTCCACACTGTGACCCTCAGCGTCTTGATTTTCTGTCAGCTTTTAAATCCCAGCTAATTAGAAGATTCACTACTCCTTATGATTCCTGACTTTCACAGTTTCTAATTAGTCTTTGTAGCAGTCTATTACCTAAATGAATTGTGATATTCCACTTGGTATGTTACATGAAAACAACCAACATTACCATTTCTCCTTAGCATTATTTACCTCAAAGTAAACTAATTTTGTTCTGAGGATAGCACATTTTAACTTTGCAATTAAACTGGAAATCATTCAAATGAAGAAAGGTGAAAGGAAACAAAACCAGGTTGAATATTAACTCCAATTTTCTTTTCCAAAATTGTTCCTCAGATTAGGAGTCTTAACTGGGAAGATCTGTTCATAACGTTGTACTTAGAGATACCGCTGAAGGTCTGTACACGAGATAGGCACATAACAACTGCCCGCAGAGTTTGGCACAGTCCTCACTCACATGGCAGTGTTTACGAGGACAATTCTCCTCTCCACTCCGCGCTGCAGATCTCTGCTCTCTATTCTGCACTGCAGCAGCTATGGAGTCATTCAAGCAGAACACACCAAGAGGTAAGAGATGGATGAAGATTATCCCTAAATTTAGAGGAATTTAAACCCAGAGGGAAATTAAATTATGAAGTGTAAGACGATGAGGGTTGGTTTCCATTGCAGGAGGAGATGAGTGAATGTGTTATTTCTTCCAAGTAATGTAGGTTTCTGAAAGTCGTGGACCCACCAGGTCCACAGCTGTTCAATATCACAATAGTTGTTCAGCAGAAACTCTAACATCTAACAGATCATCTCTGGAGCAGCTCAGTAAGCAATGTTGAAAAACTGACAGCAGCCTCGAGTGTTATCTGGTTTGGAAAAAAAGTAGGTTTTGCCTACTTTTTTGAGCTCAGCCTGAAGACCCAAGATTGATATACCACTAATCTTTCTGGAAAAGAGAGCACTAACAGCTTGTACAGGGTGATTTTCTTTAGCAACAATAACTTGAGGAACAAGTCAGAAATATTGTTTACCTCCATCTTCATCCCGTGCAGCAGAAACGCTGTGCTTAATTTCCAATTTGAAGATCAACAAACAAAATTTTAATCTCTTTGTACATTTTATTGCATTATAAAAACATCTTTCATGCAAGTTGCATCATCTGATGCAACCCAGGCACAGTACAACTACTATCAGTAGCAGTTACCAGATTGTGAACTCTTACAGCTCCTGCACCTAATTTCAGGTTACGACAGCAGGAAGCCTTTAATGGCCACTGCCAAATACCTGTAGCCTCACCTAGGGACTGCAACACATAAGCACGGCCAAACCAGTTAGACTAAACCTGGAGTCCTGTCTCTGGCAGTGGCACATAGCAGATGCCACCGGGAAAGGATAATGATATGGCAAAGACGTAGTGCAGCCTCCAGCAATCTGTGGTTCAGGGACTTCCTATGCCAGAGTTTCTTCCTATAACGTAGCCCTTGTGGATTAAACAATTCATACCATCGGTTTTTGAACCCAGTACTTGGGGACCTTTTCCATGACCACTTCACTTTCACAGCAGCCATTACATCAAGGACCCTGTCGCTGGCTCTGCATTGTCCTACACCAGTGAACCGGGTAACAGCAATGAAGTCAAAGCAAGTCCTAATGCAGCAGAGAAAACAAGAATGGCAGAAGTTTCGATGAACAACAGTAGCACGAGACTCTGGGGCTAATTTTGTTTGTCTACCCAACGTCACAGCAGGGTACTCCTAGGTATCCACTGCACAAACTGTGTGATTAACCTGGACAGCTAGGCAAAGTGAAAATGTATATTTTTATGCAGCATTTGAGTACCCGCGATGCATACTGAGCCACTGGTTCTGGCAGTGGCTCTGTTCACAGTCACTACTATGTCTACCGACTCTCTCTTTTCCCAAGTCTTTTGTCTCTGTCTTAATTATGCCTTGCAGCACTTTTTAAAGGTTTAGTGTGTTTTTCTTGTCTTCTTACTCTAATCGCCCTTCTTTTCCTGCCCTCTTTGTCTCCCCTTCTACTACCAGCTCATCATTACTTGCTGCTTGTCTCCTACCCATTTCTGCAACACCTCTCACTACCATATAGCTGAGCTAGGTCAGGCAACCTGGGTCTAATAATAAATCTGAGTGGAAAATACGTCTTTAAAAATATAAAATTCTCTGTATAACCAGACAGTCACCGATGATCCAAAAGGCACTAAAATAAATATTGTATTAGATTGTCTTCTTGCCGCTATTGTCATTAGAATATTTTGCTGAAATCGGTAAGTTTAGGCAAGACCTAATGACTAGCTAAATTCATAACAGACGATCTGAAGCATCTCCCTGAATTTGCTTAAGGCAGTTCACACTACTAAGACTCACAGGACTAAATCAATCTCATCTCTGCGTGCAATGTTTTATGCGTGTAGGTATCCATATTTCTGCATACAAAAGGCATTTCTGCATAAAAAACAAGCAGGTTATCTGAACAGTTCAATATCACGTGCCTATCCAAAATGTCCTTTCCAGGTGCAATTATGCATTCAAAAGCTTGCTTAAATAGCACTAAAATTTTAACGGTCTTTTGTGAAAATCTATTGTAGTGTATATTTGTAATGGAGCAGATTGCTCCCCATACCCACTACCAATCATTTGTCAAATAATTATTTTAGGAAAGCAAACTAGCAAGATGCAAAAGCACTACTTGTTCTCAACCGAAATGAATTTCAGAAAAGGATAAAAAGACTTTTAAACTTTTTGCCTGTCACTTTTTGTTCATTACTAACTAGGCATTACTTTCCTATGGTTGCTGTCCTTGCCCACAGAAATGGAGGATTCAGAAAATTAGTCACGATCTTCATCCTGTAGATCCCAAAGAGTTCTTATCCCTCCAGAAGAAGTAATTTTGCAGAAACATTCCATGGAGCTGAAAACACACTTGCCTATTTTAGTGTCCACCAGACTTCTACCAGCATTCAGCATTTTACAGGAAAGATTTTCAAAACAGTATTTTTCTAAGTGCAGGACTAAATGATCACGTGGAATGTTTAATTACTGCTTTAACAAAAGCTTCCCTTGCTCCATTCGTTTTGTTGTCAGCTAGTATTCTGGCAGCAAAGAGTTAATGTCAAAATACATCTTCTGATACCCCGATTGCCTTTCCTCGCCCATTGTTTTCAAACTTCTTTTGAATGGTCAGAAATTTTCTGCCTGAATAAACTCTCAACAGAAAAGAGAACTGGAGCAAACAGAAAAACGAGTAAAATAAATACAAACTGTGTCGGCAATACAGAAAGGAGACCTGGTTATAAAATCACAAATTTCTAGCACCAGCATTTATTGTGCAAGTAATGTAATTTAAAAATGCAAATTTTGCCCTCTTGAAGCAAAATTATTTAAAGATAGCAACATTCTGCACAATATCATAAATCTGGCAAATTTAGCTTTGGATGGCTTGATACTCAGAACGGAAAAGAAATTAGCCCAACTCTTTGGAAAGCTTTTATAAAAATGCTTTTTAAAATAACAAATCACTGATTTCATAATGCTATTCTTGTCTCAGCTTTCCTTTAGACTGAAATTTGATTCTAGAAGTAGTATTTCTCACTAATACATAAGAGCTTCTAATTTCAACCTTCTGTTTTGATCACTCTTAGCATTCTCATATTACTATTGGTAGCAAAAAATATATTCTTATAAAAAACAAGAGTAGTGCATTTCAGTTATGGTTATCTATTGATTCAGTTACACTTGAATTGATCTCAAATTGTTTCAAGCAACTGTTCTGCACCCAAAACACCACATGAACCACAGAAACCAGATCAATAGATTTCAAGTGAAATAATTGTTTTCCTTTGTAAGACCTCATTACTTCTTGAATGAAGAACTGTTTGATTGACCTCCAGGAAAGCAGCAGATGTGAATAAGCCAAGCACCTCAGGCCTTATCATTTAAAGCGAGGCCTTGAAAATTACAGGAAAGTACATTGAACATGTGCTCGGTTAGCTGTGGGAAATGCACAGCTGGAGGAGCCGCAAAACTGCATTTTACTCTGATAACATGAGAGCAGTAGTATATACATGGCAAAAATAGACTTTCAGAGTTAGTCAGTCGTGAACACAGATAAAAATATTTTACTAGTTAAGAAAATAATTCAAGGATTCTTGAGTGACTGGTTTTATTTTCACAGTATCGGTATTAGTGAGTTTTTGTCGTTTCACAATTTCAATTCTTGAAATTTCACACAGCTGTGCCACTGAACTCACTTTTTTCACAGCGTCTTACTACATAATTTTAATGCTTTTTGAGCATTTCCAGATTGTCATATTCAGACACACAAGGTAGGAGGCACAAACCAGTGCAGCAGCTGAGGAAATCAGGGTGACCTCATCAATTCTACTGGCAGGATGCAGATTTATATCAGATTAGCAATTTATTGGGGTGCCTAAAGTGAGATCATAAGCAGTGCTGCCAAACAGAGTGGGATGGGCTCTTCTAGGGGCTGAGTATGGGTTGAGACAGGGGCTGCGCTGACCTCCGTGCAACACAGACAGCCTTAGGAGATGAAATGATAATAGTATCCCCAGGCTGCCAAATCTGCAGCACTGCACGGAGAGTCCTCTAGCTGTAGCCCTGCCTCTGCGTGGTCAGTGCTGCTCCCTCTACCATCATGCATTTGCAGCCCCGGGGATAAAGCCTTACAACTGTCTTCCCTACCTGGAACATGCCCTTTTGCACAGAAGAAGGAGTCCAGGGACCATCATCTCTGTCCACAGCCACAGGCAGGAACAAGGTGCCTGCAGAAAACTGAGCGAGACTGTGACCGGAAGGTGTTGGAGATGTGTGGTACCTGAGGACATGGTTGGTGGTACGGGACAGAGCAGCTGGGTTAGGGTTAGGGCACCTTGTGACGGTGATTATGGGAAGGCATTGCCAGAAGTAACAAACTTGACAGGCTTGACCTGTCAACCTCAGCCCAATATACCGTGCTCTCTCCATTATACAGACTTAAATGGCACACAGCGATAGCAAAATTACTGCTTAGGTAATGTAAACATGGGTGTTCCCCCAGCAGGCATCAATAGCAAATGACAAGAAACATATGTGTGCCTACCTGTAAATTGCAGTTTTAATACGCCATTCTATTTTTAGATAATTTCTACCCTCAGTTGACGCTTCCCCAAAAAAAAGAAGTAGGAACTGAGAATACAGCAGTGTTATTTTTGTGGTCTTAGGACGAGTTGCCGTCCCTAGTAGCAGTCCTCCTGGTATGGGAAATTTTTATTTCTTTTAATTATATTGCAAATAAATGAAATACATTATAGCTTAGAATGTTTTTGTAAGGAAGTCTTGGTTGGCTCCTTGCACATATTAGACCTGATCTGGGCTTTACTCTTTTATGAGCGCAATTAACTGCAAACACCTTGTCATAAACATTTTAAAAGGTCAAAGAGATTGCAACAATTTTGCTAAAGAGATAAATGGTCAAATAAAACATTGAATTGTTAATTCCCAGGTGACAAAAAGCTGCATGAGTCAGATCAATAAGAAGACATACAGAACGAATTCTGGGATAAAGGGCGGGTCAACCTTGAAGTGTTAATAACTTGCTCCTATTATTTTGCTCTGGCACATTGTGTGTTCTAGCAGGTAACATTGCTGTTAATAGCAAATTAATGTCCACAGAGTCACAGAAGTAAAACCGGGCATCAGAGGTTTCAAACAAAAAGTTTTGAAAGGATTTAGCTCTATTAACACAAGGACAAACAGTGAGTTTATAAAAGACAGGTAAGAACAGTCTTACTACTGTTTCTAGTCTAATGTGTTAGTCAGTTGCTAGATAGGGCACACTCTTTCTCTCTGCAGATTTTCTCCTTTCAACCTTGTTCTTAATGCCTGGGCTTTTATTAAACAGTGACTGTCAAAAACATACAGCCTTATTTGAGTAAGAAATCAGTACGTTAGATGAAAACTGAGTACATTGAAGCAGGTATTCAGCTGGTCTGTACTGCCAAAGCTGTTGTTACAGAACTGGGACAATTTGTATTAGCCTAAAGTCTGCCCCACAGAATGCATTAGTGTTTGTGGAAGGTCAGATATAGAAACTGGCATCCTTGCCAGATACATGTTTGTCTAAGAGAAGGGAGATCCTTTTCTCATCTTTCTGAAGTAGAAAATGGTGTGACCATTATGTTCAGCATTTCTGTCTGCTGAAAAGAGCATTTTGTAACTACAGCTACTTCAGAAATTAGTACTCCTTTTACTGGGAAAATCATGCCTTTCTGTCCACACTGACCATTCAACTCAATAAAATGCAAGTTTGGAATTGGAAATGTACAACTGACACTCAAGATTGACTAAATTTGAATAAAAGGTTCATCAGGTCAAAACAGGGGATATGGAAGAGGGACTTACAGAATCGTTAGAAGATACTGTCTATATTCCCTAGTCCACCCCACTCAATATAACATGAGTTGGACTACAATAGAAGTCAGATGAAACACACTTTGTTATGAAAACTACACTCATCCAATTTCATGACTACCTTTAGATGAGATGACTAATATTTTTTTCAAATTGTTAAAATGTCCTTTTCATCTTATTCATAAAATTCCAATAGGGAGCGTGTAAGTGCCAAGTATGTCACTTGAAACTTAGTATTGAATGACCGTGGTCCGGAAACTGGCTCTTATTTACCAGTGAAGTAGAATGGGCTCCTATTTTCAGCTTATTTTTAGAAAAATATTAAGGAGAATTTCAGTCTGTTGGAAGTAGACCACCTGAAGAAGTCTCTTCTCAAAACTATTCGATTTTTTAGACGCTTCCAGAGAAGATTACAAGATTAAAAGTTATATGCAAAGAAAATTATTTCACCATTATTTAATTAAGGATGTTTTCAAGTAGAAGAGAGACTTTTCCTAAAGAGGGCTAAGCAACTCATGGAAGGCAAAGCACAAAAAAATGTAAAAGTCTATCAGAAATAAGTAACTCCTGATACACAGTGAAAAATATCTACCAGTATCCATGGGAAGGAACTGAGGATCTCAAACTATTCCAAAGCGTTATGCAGTGGTATAAAATATAGACAGCAATGTCTGTATTGATCCCACTGGTCACTTGAAGGCAAATGAACATTTGAAAGGTCAGTAATTTTACTTCTGCCAAATTGGATGCTAGTAATTTGCATAAGACTGAAAGTCAAATATCAGTGTAAATTCCCCCAGTCATATGCAAATTTAATCACCCCATACGTCTAACAGCAATCTTATGTCATCTGGCATGAAAAATGTGGAGAAAGTGCACAATCCCATAAAGCACGCCAGACTAAGTGATACATATAACACAGGAAGATACTACATGACAAACATCTATTTTATGTGCTTTATAAATGCCATGAAAACATATTTTACTCTGACAGCAAATTTGAAGGTTCTGTTAACTACTCATTAAATGATTTTACAAATGAAGATAAACTCTCCTTTTGTAGTGCACTTCAGAAATACGTGTTGGGATTTATGCAGACTGCAATCTAAAAGGATTTTTTAAATTCGCTTTAATATTGAAACAAAAATTGACTCAACCAGTTTCCAAGTCAACTTTGAGGTGTGATTTTAGCTTTAAAAAGAGAAAGACACATTAGTGTGTTTTTCCAGAAAAGATATTTTCACTTTGTGTCTTCTAAAAACATCACTTGTTATATATAGCATGAGGCCTCAAGGCTCACTCAATCAATGGCAGTTATGCCACTAAAATTAATGGCTATGGGATCAGGACTTAGTTAGGTTTTCCTAGAGTATTTAAAATTTAAAGAGAAGCCTAAGAGACTTCCACAATTCTAATATAATAGTAATAAATAATAACCACTAAATGGGTCTGTCCAACATGGGGAAGGAGCTCTGGCAACAGTAACATAATTCAAACTAATGTTAAAGCAGTATTTCTCGTGAAATCAGCTGACATCTTCTGAAGACGCAGGAAGAGCACAAAGTGACAGGAAGTGACAACCTACCCCTCAGCAGCTCCTCAGGGTTTTGTAAGCATTTCAGCAGAAATCCTGGTGCTTTCCAGCCCTGTTCTTCTACAACTCAGGTACCAGGAAGCTTCCCTGATCCACAGTTTTTCCATTGCCGTCATCTCCTTCATGACCCTTTTTTATGAAATTGGGAAAAAAAGATTGATGCAAAACAATGCACTGGCATCTATTGGAATCTGTGCTGCAAACTGCACTGTCCTTCAAGGAAACACGACGCATACAATGACGATTGCACAGATCTTCCTCAGTCCGCAACCCCAAAGACCCAAAAAGATTCAACACTGACAGCCTAGGGGTTAGCAGGATATGAGAGCTTCCCAGTAACACTCCCCTCCACTGCAAAATTACAGGCATGCTTCACTGCCTTTTGCACCCCAGGGTAGAGGAGAGAACGTAAAGTCTAAAACTACCTTTGCTCTTTTGTTGCTGTTATTGTAAAGACACCCATGTTGTGGTCCGTGGATTTCTGGCCAGCATGAAGATCATACGCTCTCAGGCCTACAGAGAAAGAAAGGTTTCTTTAGGTTGCCTTAAGTGGCAAGGCGATTTAAGAACAGGCCACTGTTGAAGAAAGAGTCCATTAGGGTGACAGTCTATAGGGCTATTTTCACACGCCTAGTTACAATACAGATCTGTTTAGCTGCTATTAAGGGTTCTATTTCATCTGTCTCCTTTCTAATTTTGATCACTTAATTACATTTTATGACACTGAAAACACATAAATGGGGTGTACCCCATAACCATCCTAGGATCTCTATAAAGTACTACCATTTTGATGCAGTTGTTTGCTTTGGTTTGCTATGAATTTATAGTTTTCAAATAGTCTAGACTTTCATTAGAAATTATGTGCTTTAACCTTACATTTGTAGGCTGACTCACTCTATATCAAACCAAAAATGACTGTGTCAAACCAATCATTTGAGCCGATAAGTTTGTAAGACGTTACAGACCAACAGCAGTATACAAAGTTTTCTCATGTAACAAAGGAGAGAATAAGCTGTTTTTAAAATCACGTCTATTTACCAATTTTTAGTTAGTTCAGACATAATGTTAGACGCAATAGTATTTGTATCACCTGAGACACAAGATGGAAAAAAATATTCTGTGTTTTGCATGTCATCCTTTTTACCAACACAAGCCACTGTTTTAAATAACTTATTTTAAATTAAAGTCTCTTTGGTCTGCCAAGAGAGGAAAATGAACAGCACTTCATACACGCCTTCTAGTAATCCTGATGGAATATAAATGTTAGCTTATTAAAGTAAATGCCACTTACTAAATATCCACAAAATACTAGATATCCCAGAGCGACTGCTAAACTGGTTTAAATGCTTCAAAATCCTAATGCAAATTTTTACAAATTGAATAATGTGATACTCACAAAGTACAGTAACTTAACTAGAAAAGCTCTCCTTTCTCACATATGCAGTCTGGCATGCTGTAGTGTAACTAATCCTCATGCAGTTTTATTAATTACATCAAAAGCATGTGATTTGACCTCGTAACTGTGGTCATTTTAAGAAGAGAGAGACAACTGCTGTGAAAGTGCACATCTTATGCACTCCCAGCTTTTCTTGTTCCATTAAAAAGCTTCTGTATGTCTCCTGGGACCCCACTGGCAGCAGCTACAAACAGCACAAACCAGCAGGAGTATGCAAAGAACAGGTGCTCCGGCTTATTGCAGCCGCGGTGCATGTGGAGGGGGAAAAAAAGCTATTGCTTTTGCTCACCATCTCTGAAATAGCTATCTACCTGGAGATGTTTCATTTCTCTCTCACAATACATCTTTAAAAGCGGACCTTGCCAGATGTTATACTCTCTCACAGTTAAACAACTAGTAAGGCTCTTTCTGGAAGAGACGTGGCCTAAAGCACTTTTGTGATTTGACATACAATCCAGCATATAGTACATTTAATCAAAGATATTCACGGCAAAAGGAAATACGTAAATGTAAATGTTGCTTAGCAAGCGATTGAAGAGAATAAGAAGCCATAGAATGATACTCTAATCATAGCATCGCTACGCTAACGCAGCAGTATAACATGATGGGAAAACACACATTACACTCTATCACTTGCAAAAAATACACGTTAATGGTGAGGTAACAGCAACATATAGCAGCAGTATAACATGATGGGAAAACACACTTTACACTCTATCACTTGCAAAAAATACACATTAATGGTGAGATAACAACATTTTTATTTAACAACATCAGCATTGACTGGACATTTTTGGTAACACATTGTTCACGGTCTGTATTGTGTTCTCTCTCCTTCCTTTTCTTTTCTGCTTTCTGTGAGCCCTGCCTGCTTAGGCTGAAGCCCCTCAGGAAAGGGGCTTTCTACCGATCAGTGTTCAGCCAGCACCAGGGACAAAGGGATTCAGCTCTGGTTTGTCCTTGTGCACCACCACAACAAACATATGCAAGGAGAATGATAATAATTGCGGGAAGGAATCTGTAAAAATATGTAGTTTACATACAACCGCGATAGCCTCCTAATATTAGGCAAGTCACGACATCACCACGTGCTGTTGTTCTAATCATACATAATAGTTGGCATCCAAAGACAACAACATCTACAGGTACAACTGCCCACACAGAAGCCCTTAAAGCCACTTCTTTATGTAAGCTGCTTCTGACACACGCCACAACAGTGTTTTGTAAACTACCTGCTTGTGCCCAAAGGGTACTTTTTAATGACCCTTATCACAAGAAGAGACAAAGTGAACATCCGAGTCCTGAATCCTGCTGATCACCTCCCTGCCTGTGTCACCAGCCCGAGCGCTTGCCAGTGTATTAAGCAAAACTGCGTGAGTATAAAATTGCAATGAGACCAGAATCAAATGCTCATTAAAATCGCGCTGCTGACCTTTTAAAATGGCAATATAGAATTGCTGTGACTAAAGAAACTGTAAGGGGACGATAAAATTGCATTAGAATTTTTTCAGTCTATGCTCACAGTTAGCCACATATCTCCTCTGCTAAATAAACACAAATTGAAATAATGTGATGCCAGTCAGTAGAGGCAGAACAACGTAATACAGTAAAAGGAGACCTAGGCATGTAGTTTAAGATATTTAAGAGTTTCTGCCTTCTAAAACTCAGACCTTGAACAAAAATTCATGCACAATTATGCACCCACTTTCTATGGTCGATTATGATCATTTCATGTGAAAACGGAGCACTGCCGACAAAAATGCCCAGCTAGAGTCGCAAAGCCAGCTTCTCGGAGGCAAAACGTCTCCTTCAGTTTATAAAGTAGTGGGAGAAAAGACAAGAAGGCCACTAAACGTCCCCATTAGGAATGGCTGTGACATACAGGGTTGTGTTACTGGTAAGGAGCTAATATAGCTGACACTGCAGTGTCTAATACGAAATGACCTCAGTCCCATGGCTACTCTAAAAGACACAGGCTGGTAGACAACCAGCTCAAAAATCAACGACATGAAACAATTTTCCACTCCTTTCTCCTAAGTATTAGCAACAGCTGTGGGTCTTAGGAATTTGACTCTAAAATAGCAATTTGTGCGCGTAGGAGGTGTGGATACCGGGCTGCACCACGCAGACGTGGCGACCACACTTGCAGAGCCGTACAGGTAACTGCAGATACATCTTCTCACACAGCCCTCAGCACTGGAAAATCAGGACATTTCTTGTGTTATATTCTTACTTCTGTGAGTGCATGTATGTCTGTAACAACCCGCAAACCCCTCTGTTTTGATGAATTGTTAGTAACGTGTTAAAGAGAAATACTCGTTTGTGTCTTTAAAGTTCCAGCAAACTTTGACCAAATTCAGAACAGGTGCCAATTTAGGGCTGAATATAAACTAATGAGACATAAAAATGTCCCCTTGGTAATTCTTTTGCAATGCAGCAGGGGGCCATTTCTTCTCTGCCAGCTCCTCTTATTAAATGTCCATCAATGGGAAATTTGGAATATCCTTTAAGAGTGTTTCTTTAGGAAAACAGCTGAAACCTCTGAACTGTGCATCACTTGAAAAATACCACGGTTCATATAACTTCCTTTTTCAAAATCATCTTTTCAGCATGGGCTTTCTGATTTTTTCCCCACTTCCTGAGACATGTTATACGATTTTTTTTTAAATCCTTAGGAACACAGAATAATTTGTTCTCCTGCCCAGCGCCTACCAAGTTTTCTGGGAACAGCATGATTTCTTTAATGCTTCTTATTGAATTTCCCTACTTTCTCATTTAAGTGTAGAAAAGCAACTTCTATTCCGCACCCCTCTTAGCAGACTGTAGTAAAAGAGGAGAGAGGAAAAAAAAAACCACTAAAGCTCTGACAGATGGTACCCAGCGTTCGACTCATGCTGGGCTCAGCAGGACCTATAGTTTAGAAGGTTAGGACTGTCAAAAAGACTCTGCTTATCAAGTGAATAACAAAGTGTGGACTGCCAGACTGTTTCCTATAGAAAACTTGTATTTTACTTCTAATTCTCAGCTATCTTTCTGGTGCTTCCGAAACTCTTGCGGAGCAGATGCATGCTTTTCTATTTAAGAAACAACTAGGAAGCTGACATCCCGGGAGCAGCCGGCGGCACAGTAGGCCTGACTCTAGGAAGTTGTGCCCCCGTGTTAGTGTCAGCGCCGCGGTTTGGGGACCTCAGAGGGGATTTGAGAGCAAGGAGAGAACTCTTCCTCTCCGTTCACCTTCTTTTGCAGTCAGTAAAAAATTAATCTCTCTTAGATTACTGCCCCAGTCTGAGGATCGCTTTAGCAAAGTAACTGTGGTAACCTGTGGGTAAAGGCAGAAAGGTCTGAGCGTAAAGCAGCATTTACCAGGCTTTTCTTCTGTGGGTAAAGGCAGAAAGGTCTGAGCGTTAAGCAGCATTTACCAGGCTTTTCTCTCCAAGTCATTTCCAAGCTCACATCAGTCAGCATCTATCCCGGTACAGAAGTATCTAAAGTGACTACAAATGTTAGTGAGCAGACCTGAAAGCAATACTGAAGCCTGGAGAAATACAAATAAATGGTTAACAGCTTGTACTCATGTTTACTGGTAAGTCTGGACTTTTAAATTTGGGGCTGGGGGGAGCTTGCTGGTAAATGTAGTGTTACTGTGAGTATGTGGCAGGCACTGTTATTAATCATTGCTATAGCACTGTAAATATTCTTAATGCTTTCTTCCCAAAAGTAATGTCAATTCATTTGTTAAACAAGAACATTGTTTTAGTCATAAAGTAAACTGGTACCAACAGTTAGCAGCTGCTCTTCAACAGTTAGAATTAATGAGACAGTAATTATACAGCAAAATACAACCTTTTTATTGCCAACACTTGAGCCTCTGTCATTGCCTCGTTTGCTTTTTATTCAGAACTGTGAAAAATGAAACAACTGAATTTTGAAGTTTACAGAATATAATTAATTCAATGTGGATTCATTGCTATGTCAGGATTCAAAGTTGTTTTATAAAAGACTTAAAACTAGTTTGGTAGTAAATGGGGAAGGGGGAAGAATCAATCCCGGTTTACAGTGAAACAGACATGCAGAGCAACGTGACTACACACAGATTATTAATTTTGGTTACTCCGCTGCCAGATAACCTGCAGCAGAACAAGTGTGTGGTCAAAAATTCTCTCATTATAATGACTTGTTAATTAATATCACATTGATCTTAAGGTTAAGCCATAACCAATGTGAAGAATATAGCTCGGGGCATTTTGTATTAGGCAGTCTGTGTTTCAGAATGTTTTTACCTGGTTTGTATATTAAAAACTTGCTTTGAGTAAGGCAAAGAACAATGAGGATAATTCTTTCATTCTTCTTTCAATCTTCACTGTAAAGCAAAAATTCTGGCCTGAAATGTGGCTAATTTATTTAAGCCCCCCCCTCAAAAAAGGGAGGGGGGAATAGGCTGAGTGTACAACCTGTTGCCTTTCTCCCTACCTTATCTTGCCTCAGATCAGATTCCATTCCCCAATTCAAATGTCTGCTCACGTACTATGTAGAGATCATGACAGGAAACGTATCTGTCCAAAAATTCAGTTCAATTTAGTTTTCACGCAGTTCAGTCATGAGCCCGAGTGAAGGAAATCATTAAGCAATACATTCCTGGAACATACGTAAAAAAATGAGCAGCGTTCTCACCCATCACTTCAGGTTACCTGGGCTGAATACAGCCAGGTATTGAGCTCCCCGCAGCTCCCTACAAAGTCTCCTCTGGGAGCTGACTGAAAATCCCTTAGGCTGCGTCGAATCGCTTCGTGCTCTGCACAGCACAAGGAGCCCTGGCCCAGGAGCCGTTTTCCTGCCCTTTCCCCTGTTCCAAGGCAGGTGCCAGAGAGGGACTTCGACAGAGAGTTAGGGCTCAGGGCAGGGACACATTGTCCAGCCCTGCGGTTACTTACCAGATTTACCATTGAGTTTAATCCCGCGGACGTATACATGAGTTAGTGATGAGTGATTCTCGCTGTCGTGAGATGTTCACCAAAAAGACTGAGCAACCTATATACAAACTAGTATCTGTAGCAAAGCTGTGATGTGGAACAGAGAGAAGACAAGTAGAGATGCTTTCATGGACAGATACAGGAGGGAACCTGGATTAAGCCTACAAATAAAACAAGAGTAGCATTGGCAACTTCATCTACACATGAATGCCCAAATTTCTCTGAAAACATCCATTGCAAACTGAAAAATCAGTGTTTTAATAAAGAGCCACAAACACTGTCAGTCTTAGAAAATGTATCATCATATTCACACTTGCATTTCAGTAAATGAAGTACTGTTTTCAGCCAGGTATTAATATGATTTATTCGCGTTCTTCTAATGACATGATTCGGTCACCAGTAGCCCCTAATTCTTCACTGCTATGTATCTGTTGTAAATCTTTGAGAATCGCTCAGCTGCGAGCAGCAGAAACTCTCTCCACATCTGCCTGGGATACAGCTAAGGCACACAGCCCAGGGGTATCTAAGCTACAAATTAGGTATGTGCTTTCTAACAAAGGGAGCAGATGGGCTGGCCTAGGAACACCTACCACTGCCGTACCTTTGAGAAAACTCTATCTAGAAAATGTGACATTAAATAAATTCCACGAATGAGGCCCCGATACCAAAATATACAACAAAAAATTAATTATTAAGTGTGATCCTGGGGACTTGAACCTGCCCACCGGGTTGAGAATTAATTTCATTAAAATCAGGACACTTTCTTGTATGAGCTTGGGAAGCTTTGTTTCATGCCTAGTTTAGAGCACACTGTACAGAACAGGTTGTCTGCTATTACGCGGTACCTTTCACAAAACAGACTTCACGCTGCCAACGCAACAGAAGAATTTCAGAATGTCTCAAAAAAAGGACAGCATCAGATTTAACCACCACTCACTCTTTTTGAAGAGATGAATACAAGCCTTTTATTACAAGCTTCACAGTATGTCATTTAAACATTACTTTTATTTATACCTTAATCAAAGTAAACATGCAAATAGCTTCTATAAATTTTATCAAACAGACAGGAGAGGGAGCTCTCTCTTCATCCCACTAGATTATGAATGGATTTTGCTGAACTTATTAAAATCTAACCACATTTTTATTCTATGTCACGTGTTACTTGTCATTCTTTTGTCCTGGGACTGTCTCCTCTTAACAAACAACTCTGTAACACGAAACATTCCTGTGTACCACAGAACATTTTTGGGGATGAACGCAGCAAGTACATTTTTAAGGCAGTTTTAATTTTGGTATAGGAAAAAATGAGGATGTAATTCCTATTTACAAAATTCAGCTTCCCTATTTACCGATATGCATACGAACGCATACTCTGCATGTACGTGTGCATCATCAGTATACTTCTGTGCTTTCCAACTTACAATACCAAGCAAGTGATTTTTCCATTGTCACTGTCCTTTACATGTTCACAGATAATTTTGTATTTATCCTGAGATCTATCAGACCAACCAAAGAATTCTGGTAGATCCAAGTGCATTTTTAAGATAAATCACTGAACTACCAAATTCAAAAGAAATACATACAAGCAAAGAAGCCACAGCTAAAACAAACCCAAGACAAAAGAAAGTCACAGTAATCTTAATGTCTGCATGTTCTCACTGTGTTTATTTGAAATCTTCTTATTGGAATATGGTCTTAATTCACATTCCGAAAACAAAATTTTGACAGCAGAAATGCTTGTATCAGCATCTGGATATAATGCTAAAAATCAAACTGTGAGTTACATCTGTCTCATAAAGGCTATATAATAAGATTTACTTAATCCATTTGAAAGAAAAAAAAATGTTTTTGTCCCCCAATTTGTTGCAACATCTGAAAGTTCATGAGGTTATGACCCCTCTTTAAGAAAGCATCTTCTACCACCTGCAAATACCCTAGGAAAGCAGTTTGAAACAATAAAACACGTGCTAGTTAACCGTTACCAGGGAAACAGTTATGCTTCAGCAATGGGAGGTTTCAGCCCCACAGTGGCTTTGTCTAAAGAAGACATGGCCCAGCTGTTACCGAATAACCATTGTTGTAGATCATCGGGAAATAACAGTCAGTGCACCAGCTAAGCCCTGTGGAAGTTTCTACTTTGCTCGCCGCCAGAGATACATCTGAGTAAAATGACAGAAGAATAGGCATTTTACAACAGAAACCGAAATATAACAATAGTAAAGATGCTAAGACCAACCCATCAATACTGACTCTTCATTAAATGTGTACAAATCTATTGTCTTTCGCACTTTGAGGATGATGATTTTTCTAATGCAATACCCTCAAGTCACTAGGTGGCAAATGCTAACGTTATTAATTAACTATAACATCAGAAAGTTTCAGAGCCTGAGGATGAAGTTATTCTTTCTGCTTACAAGTGAATCAGCATACAAAGCCAATTTTTTTTTTCTTACATCAAAGGGATACAAAGGGATGCAGCAACAACTTGGTCTCCCGGCTCATTATAAGTTTTTTCAGAGATGCACAATAGTTAGTTTCATTGTTTTGAAGCATGGCATCATAGTTTTCAGTCCAAATTTTCATTTCCCTTTAAAATGGAATATGGCTGACTATACTCATTAGTTTGTAGAAGAGACTGAATAACTTAACAGGGGTGTTTTGCAGGTTTTGTCAGTTGGGTTTTGTCTGATTGTTTGTTTTAAACAGGGAGAGTCAAATCCTAGATCCCAGGTGGTCAGTGCAGAGCTCTCAATAACAGCAACAGAAGCAAGGTTTCATTCTGGTATTTAGGAGTTTTTCCCTCATATATTTATTCATTTGCTCACTCTACAAAAATTATTACTGGCTATATTAAAAGTCGCTGTGCTGAAAGGAACCACAGAGCAGGTACGATGCATCTCCACTAATTGTGCAAAGCCTCCCCAGCAGCTGTCAGGAGGGGCAGCACACGTGCAGGGACAGAACAGATAGGACAAGCTAAGTAACGGGCTGAATGCAAAGAATAAACACGCAGAAGTCGCGGTGAAACGGAGATGTTCCATAACCTCAGTTTCTTTCTACACAATACAAGCTGATTTCTCTGATACTGAAGGGTGTGGTGAGGGGAAAACGTGGCGCGCTCTGTTCGTTTCCACTTTCCTAGGGCTTCACTAGCATTACAAAAAATTACAAGAATGAGCTGTTCTTTAGAAAGAACCTTTTCAACCTCTCCTGATAATCTGCTTAGCAAGGACACAAGCTGTTTTTCATTTGTTTATACTGTAAAAGCAGTCACTGTGAGTCACACCTTATGGAGACATTTTTGCATGGATTTTTCAAGAATTTGGTACAAAACATCCTTTCACTTCCAAAAGACAAAGGGAAATAAATAGTGGTCTTTAGTCTCCTTCTAAAGCACATTGAAGTTTTTTCACAGCAAAAGACACCAAAGATCTGTTCCTCATCCTTCAAATTCTTTGGATCACTTAGCATTGGCAAAAACAAATATCTTAAAATGAAAGCTCCGCACCAGAACTGAGTAAATTAATCTGAGGTTTTTATAGCCTCCTTTACTGCTCACAAAAGAGTGTTAAAGTAGGGATTTTTTTCTTTTTTATTTCTTGTGCTTACTGTTTGGAATTAGCATAAGTGCTAGAAACTATACAGTCCACGATGAATCTCCTCTCATTTTTTTGTGTTTTTTTATTTTTTTTAAACACCTGCACAGTACAAGTCTATTCATAATCTGTGCCTCAAAGAATGCACAATTTAAATGTAAAAATGCACAACAAGACGTAACAAGCGGGAGAGTCATAAATGAGGTGAGAATTACATCAACTGAAGGGGAGAGAAGGTTAGTACCAAAGAACCTCCATGTGGCTGCAGCAGTCAAAGGGGTGGTGATGATGACTGGAGGAGACTAAAAATGTTCTCTCCTTTCTTTCCCAACACCAACAACTAGACAAAAAAAGGACAGAGAGAAAAGTTGACAGGAAAGAAATCACTGCCATTTGATTACAACCAGAATGTATGTTGAGAAGGAAAGGGGAAAATTACAGTTGCTCTAGTAGAGACCCAAAAGAAAGTAGCAGAGTCAGGGGCAAGAAGTACTCGTTCACAGAAATTTAGAGGAAAGGTGGTATTCTCAGTTTCAGCTAGATCAAGTCCCAGGTGATTGTGAGGCATCCGAAATACAACCTTTGGAAGACAGGGATCCACACAGACTGTGAATGTAGAGTATGTCGGAACCAAACAATAGGTTAATTACTATCAAAACAGTTATCTAGTCTTCTTGAAAACTTCTAAGGAGTTACATCTGGTCTTTCAACAGCAGAACCTTCTTCAACATCTCATTCGAAATTCAGTTTAAAATATTACATGGACTAGTAGAAAGAAAATATTTGTCTCTCTTCTTCAACCTGGATAAAAGTCGCAGACTGGGAAATCTCTGCTGGCAAATGTGATGTCTTTATAGCAATCTCACAGTTACCTGTAGAGATTCTACAATCTGGCATCTTCGTACACAATAATTATACAGTACACAGTTCTTCATCTTCGGCACCTCTGCTGAGTTGAGCTGAATTCAATCCAAATTGCCTTAATAGCATGTAGCTGACTGTAAGCTTTTTTCTTAATAATTTTCAGGAGCCAAAAATGGAAAACAAAAGCATAAAAACTACATAAATTAACCCACTGGACACTGGAAAACTACTGTTAACATCTGTATACTAAAGGACAACGTTATTACAGGTTATATTTCAACTATGAGGGCTTAATATTCCATCAATAGGCTACACCTACTGTTAACTGAACCTGAATCACAACCGGGTTTTCATGGGTCGTTAGTTCACGCAGCGCTGGATGAGTTCAGCTTTTTTAAAACGATGATGCTTTGAAGAGCTGTTTGGCAGATGAATGTTCTAAAATCAAGCTTTGGACACAGCGGTAGCAAGAATAAGTCACTTTGAAAAAAAATCTGTTCTTCAGATAAGAGAATACCTAGCAATGCAGGCATCCACGAATGGAAAAAAGTAACTTTTTCTTCTCACTTAAAATGTTCCTAGAACTATCTGATATTTGGGAAGTTTTAGCTCATCTTACTTGAATGACATTCAACAGATTCATAGTTGGACAAATATTTATTAGGGCTCAGGAAGGCAGCAACTCTTGAATGTTCTTGAAACATCAAGGCATCGATCCTGCTCAGAAATGCATTCCTAAAAGCTTATGTGTGCACAGAAATAATCCTATGCCATACCTACACATGGCCTCATTTTCATCACCAGTCTCAGAAAGGTGATGGCACTGTGAGCTACACAGTGTAGCAACAGCCAGGGCGTGCAGTTTTAAGAGGACGATACAGACGATGCAAATAAAGCCCAGGAGAAGCTGACTGCACACATATCCTCTCAGTGCTTCAGAGTTAACATAACATTGAACTGAGCGGGCCCAGTTCACCTCCCAGTGACTATGTACCAGAATTTGTGCCTACATACTCCAGAAGATAGACCTCTGGAAAATTCATTCCACCTGAACAAAACTTATATGGAAGCTGGATAGGAGGACAACTTGGCATGAAAGGACATCAATGGTGATGCTGAGCTGTTCATGCAAGAAGACAGAGGCAAGCAGGATCACAATTTCTATCTGGGTTGCAAGTCAGATAAAGACTTTGATCTTCTCAGTTAATGCTATGCTAGAGGACTCTTATACAACACTTGTCACTTTGAAGACCCATCATATCCACTTGCAATCCTGCTGAGAAGTCAAATATCTATGTGGGCTGTAAGGATGTCACTTAGGTTTCACCTCAGCTACTGTGGGCATCGGAAGCTACTGTGGGTTTGGGAAGCCAAACTGCCTCTTCCTCTCATCTTGCTGCTTTGCTACTAGTTCCAGGGGAAGGAAGCAGCGGAGAACACGTTGGTGTTTTCAAGTGCAGAGGCACTGTTCCAGGAGGAGGGCACATAAAGCGAATACTACTTAGGTAGAAGAACAGGCAAGAGCACGACATCGAGGCAGTGAAAAGGAATGGTTCGAGCTCTCATTGCAAAACTCCACAAAATCCAGCAGCTGTGCTCCACCCCTTGCTGAAAAGGATCAGTTGGATGTTTTTTAATTCCAAAGTGATTCCCACACTTTTTTTATTACTTCCTCATTTTACATCACCTCTGTTCTGCCTATTTACAAGAGATATATACTTAGTCTGCACAACAGCCTTGCTATGTGACTTTCCCGTTCCCAGCACTTCCCAGCAAACCACTATTCTTCCAGTAGAGTTACCACCTTTGTTCTAGATTTGAATTTACATAAAGGCTGAAATAAAGGTATGAGTTTAATCTATTCTTCTCAAACAAGTGTTAATTGACAAATGATGAGGGCAAGCATGCACAACTACCGAGATTATGGCTGATAATTGTGCATGCAGGTACAATCGGCATGTCAGCATCTGCAAATAAAAATTGTGGTGATATCCTAGAGTAACTCAAAACAATGACAAAGCCCCATTCATTTCAATATCATGATTGTTTCAACACAAGCCTTAAATATTACTTCTGGGACTGGAGGCAGAACTGAAGTTGGAACCAACACATCTTTCCCCAATCAGACCCTTATAAATTATCCTTACTTTTATTAAAGCCAACTTGTTCTTGTCTACTGTGTCTTCACAGAGACTGTTTTAATAAGCCATAAAATGTGCTGTGCAATAAAAACATCAGTTACCTTGTATGATTTTTAAAAAATTTATCTGACTATTCCACTCTAATATTTTAAATCCACCTTCTATTATTCAGTCAGCCCAAGCCCTGCAGAGATCTCAATATGGTGCCATACATTTCCAAAAATGCTTTTGATGAATAACATGCAACCTGCCCATCAATTTAGATTCATAAAGAAATGCATCAAAGAGAAGCTATGCTGGCAAATCCAGCCCTGAGAAAGAAATCAAAGCTTTGTTCCAAGAACTGACTCAAATCGATGCTAGAATCACTCCAGGCTAATCTAAAATTTTACTCCCTTGATTATTTTTATATGAATTTTTTTGTTACTCTTCTGATTAAGGGGCTCTTTCAGTTCATCTTCTATGTTTTAAGTTGCTGACATCATTCTAAATATTTCTTATCCTGTCATACTGCTAGAATTAGCTATGCTCTCACACCTCTATCTTCAGAGTGCTGCCATTGTATTAACTAAAATATCACGCATGAAAGAGAAAAGCAAATTTTTCTGCAAGTCTCAAGATCTTATCATAAAAGTGGAGTAATTACACCAATGCCAATAACGTGCACTTATTATTTTTTGAATAAAATCTGGGCCCCAGTGGAATCAATACAACCTTTTGCATTATTCTCAGTGGGATTCCTCCAGAAGCCTTTCATCCTTACTCTAATGACCTGTTTCCATCTACCCATTTATTAGCAAGTATTTTTAAACAAGACACAAAAATTTGTCACCCAGCAGTAAAGCTAGGGAGCTAGTTTGAACCCATCATACCAGAATAGTGGAAAATTAAAATAGCACATGCTAAAAAAATCCCTTTTTACAAAGAAAGTTCTTAAAGACTTGCCACCAGTGAGGGTAACACGCAAACTGGTAACACAACCATTCTGCAGCTGCACCAAGTCAACATTGTGATGGCTGCCACCAACTGCTAGAGATCTCTCTTCCTGCAGGGCTGCCCAGGTTTCAAATACCGACCTAAGACTATCTACTATTTATCGATTTTTTTTAAAAAAAGTCTGATTCTTTACTTTTTGCAACATGTAGAACTGAAGCACCACCTACTATTTATCCAGCTCTGAATATAAGCAAAACCTTCATTATGTCTGAACTTTCCATTAGACAGTTTCACTACACATTAACAGTATGGAAAATATTGAAGCTTGATTGTTTGATCTTTGAGCTGGAAGTTCTAAACTCTTTTTTAATCAGCCTTACACTCATTTCATAATCTTATTACATCCACGTAAAAAAAAAAAAAAAAGAAAAAGCTATGTCAAAAGATCAGGAAGGTTGAAGAGTCAAGCAACGAAAAATTAGAAAGTGCCAGAATTAAGGTTGCCTGTGTGCAATTACTCTGTCCCCTCTGTGCCTTTGCAGTGCAAGACAGATTTTAAATTACAGGATTACATGTGTTAGAGCAAGATTGACATTCTTTTACCATAAGGTTTTTATGCACCATAAAAAAGTGAAAGGTAGTCCAAATCTTTCAGAAGCTTGGAAGACCTTCTCACTCACAGAGAAGCTAGGAGGGAGAAACAGAAAATGGATGTTTACCCTGTGAAATACATCTAACCTACGCAGGTACCTTCTGTGCGTACTATTAATCTGTATCTATTTACACCGTGTTGTAGTAATGCTTGCCTAAATTCCTACCTAGAAATGGCCTCCTCCCGCTCCTTTGGAGCCTTTCCTTCCACAGAAGTTCTACAAACATACATTTGGATGCCTAAATGGCTCAAATTTAAAAAATTGCAATCTAACAGCCATCCTCCGTCCACCGCCGTTTGACTGACTTCAGTGCCATGTCAAAACTGCATTTGCATGATAGCTAACACTGCATACAGGGATGGCAGCAAGAAAAAGGTGCAGGCCAAAAATGACTGAGCAAGAAGAGAAGTTACAAGAATTTACCCCACATGGGTTTAACTCTTTTGTCACCAATGGGAAACGGTTTAAGTACTACAAAAGAAACACAAAGGATTCTCAGTAGTGTTGTGTTTAGAAGCCTCCCATACAAGAATCAACAGAAGAGATATGCCTTCTGGCTCTTGTGCCTTCTCCTTTAGCCACAAGTTTTCCTCCACTTTCACAGATATAGAACAGATGAGAGAGTCTGGTCATGTCCGTATTCGTCTGGAGCTTTGTTTGGGACTTTCTGTATCACCTGATGCCTTCTTTTGTCCAGCAAGTACTGTTGAACTGGCTGAGCAAACATAATCAGACCACCTGCCAAGCCTGCCTCTGGTTTATTCCAGTGGAAGGCTGGTTTTTCTGAGGATTTTCTGAGTCGCTCCCCTGCCAGTATGCTCCAAGGCTGCACTATGCACAGGATTTCTCCCAGAGAAAAATCAACAGCTTTACATTAGTGATGGTACAGGCTGTATTCTGTGGGCCTCACGGTTTTAATATGCAAGGTAAGGAAAGCGGCCCAACCTTGCAAGAACATCTGATCCAAACACAGACTGGAGGGGCTCGCGCAGGGTAAAGATTTCACCAGGAATTTCACCAGGAATTGCCTGCGGCCCCGCAGTCTGCCCCTCTGTCAGCAGGAGGCTTCCTGCCTCTCCATCGCGCCACAGAGGAACGGCCCTGGAGAACGCCAGGGAGCAGACATGGTGTGCAGACATGGTGTCCGCGCTGCTGCTGTTACACCCGGTCTGCAGGCCTCTTAATGCAGAGTGCAATGCAGCCCCCAGTGACGTGCTAGGGTGACGCTAGTTTTCTTTAAGATACTACGAGCAGAATATTGCCCATAAAACCTGCAAGGAAAAAAGCAGTTGGCTCTCCTTGCTACAATGTTCTGCTGTTGCAGCAAATTACAATGAAACATGAAGTGCTTACCATCTCCGGTAGGTAATCAGCTCTGTGAAACAAGCTTATATTTTACTTCACCCTTCATAAAACTTTCCTACAGCTTTTTTTCAGCACAATCTCTTAATATCTACTTGTCTTCTTATAATTTCATCAAATGCCTCCATTACATCCAACAACTTCTTTGATTCTTGTCTGTTCTTGTGTGCAGTTCTGGCATTTTATTTCTAAACACATGAGATTTACTGACAGAGCTCCATAATGACTAAACACAAAAGCAGGATTTGGTTATAGTTCTCTGCCCAGATGTGCTACCCTGGTTTGAAAGCACTGATCAGTAGAGTTACAGGAGCATAAAAGGAGGTAAGTGTAAGGAGCCGAAGAAACATGCACATCATTTTTAGATGCTTTACATAAATCTCTTTTGTTCAGCAGTTAGAGAGTTCCCTGGAATTTATATTTTATTGTGTTCCCTATTATACAAGAGAAGCCAAATAAGCAGATGCTGAACCAGAAAGAACAAGTCTGCTTTATCAGTTTACATGCAGATTGGGGCACGCCAAAGATCACGGAATAAACTAGGTCTTAGTTCAACAAATGGAGTTGCTTAATAATACTTCTCTCAGAGAAGATGCACAGAGACCCTAAATGTTTTAATGACAGATCTTCACAGTACCAGGTGTTGTCTGTGGAATTATGCCATTTTTTCCTGTGTAGGACATTCAGGGAAGAAACTTAGCTGACATGAATCCACTTGCAGGCCTAACCTGGATGGCTGTGAATTGGCTTAATCTCAGCTGGCAACTGTGAGCAGTTAATAACTCTCTCACAGTGGTATCTGGGATTATGCTAAACACAGCAATTTCTTTGTTCTAATGGATTAGTAGACCTGCATGGCACCTAAATTACAGAACCAAGAGATACTGTTGCAGTACACAAAATCCAAACACACCATGCACACAAGATTAACCTCGTGGCTTATTCAAACCGCTAAGTACACTGAACTCCAGACCTTGCCTTGGTAACTCCTACCCTTCCCAGCTTTACTGTTGCAGCATCCTGCAGCAGCAGAACAATCTCTGTGTTAACTGGGTTAACAAATTTTTCTGACATCACATCTCATTTCAACCCCACTGAAAATGTTACTTGTATAAATACCTTCTGAAAACATTGGTCTAGCACCGAACTGTAGGGCAGACGATGGCTTTTCTGTGTTTAATCCTTGGCATCTGAGTTTTTTAAGATAAACAAAGTTCTGTGCCCAGATTTTTCACTTCATCCCTGTCTTGTCACAAGTTCAAAGATTAGTGTTCCACCATAACCACCATCTACGCTGAATTTTCCATTACCCAAAACAATTGCAATCAATTTTTCCCATGTTTATGGCCTTGGTAATGTCCCAACTCAAACCGCTCAGGATTCTTGTAACTTTTTTAAAGTTGAAGTTCACATGCTAAAGAGGAACAAACGATTACCTACCATTTCAAGAAACACAGCTATCATACCTATGTCCATATTTAAGGTACCAAGCATTAATGCAATGTTTGGAAAACGAGCTGTACAATCTACCTTTATGTAGTTCTCATTTAGCTCTTACTTACCTTTAAAATGTAATTAGAGATACCATTATAAATAAGCAAATTAAAGCAACATCTTCTGTCTCTAATTCAAGCACATTAATTTAAGAAATCATCACAGTTTCACGATAAAGTCATCACTGACTCTGGTTGGATATCAATAATCATTAGAGTTAGCTAGCTACCAAGTCATCAAACACAAATCCTGTTACGCTGAAGCATATATTCAGTATTATGGAAAGCAGAGACCCTCCTCGCTACCAAATGCCACTCACATAATTTTCCTAAGCTGTCAAACAAATATGTCAGCTCCTTAGCCATAATTAGAATATTGTTATTCACATTTGCAGTGCTTGCAACTTCATTACTTACAGCCCAATCCAAAGATGCAGAAATCAATGCAAGATTCCCATTAACATTAGATGGCTTTAGATCAGCCTATGGATACCCAGCAGAAAGGAGTATTATATATAGCCAGTGCACATAAAATAGTTATATTCATTCCACCACAGTTTTATGGCTGAAAGCTCCAGATGGCCAATCCTTAGGGACATCTCCCTAAGTTTTATTTACGTGTGAGATTCCAGGGAGATCTGTAGTCTGCCAAAAACTATTCATGTCACACTAAGGATCAAAGGAACCTGATAAAAGATGGCTCACTCTGATGTACAAAAGTTGGTGCTCAGCAAAAACAGGTACGACACAAGTTCTTCTTAGTCCTGCAAAATTTTAGAAGAAAATCATTCTGAGATAAAAGTGCACTCTCTGAAACAGCCCCGGTGAAGTGATGCTATTTCTACCTCAGTAACTGCTAACGAAGTACCTCTGATGTAAAAGTGTAGTTTGTCCATGATGTTTGTATGGACTTAGTTACCACTCTCGTTAGTCACCAGATGTCACCTGACGTGGTTTGTTTTTCCCCGGAAAATGTTCTTTAAATTCCCCTATTCACGGTAAGCATTTTTCTTCCACACCAAAAGTTCAAGTTAATGAAAATATCTACATCACTGTAGGACACAGATTGCAGAATATTTTAACAGACAGACCTAGTAGACTGCATGGCATCTGTGCCATGGAAGCAATAACAAAATGAGTTACCAGCGTATATGTGGCTCACAAAAAATGTTGTAGAATTTCTAAAGATCAGCTTGTGCTCCAGTCATACGCCTGCAGCTAGAGCTATGGACTGACGCTCTTAACAGTTGACATGAACAGATTGTAATCTGAAGATTCATTTCAGGTTCATTTTGCCGATTCTTACAAATAATGTATTTGGAGGTATTAGAAAAAAATTACAAAATATTCACTGGCTAAACACGGGTTTTGGTCAAATGTTTGAATATTGTTCAATCAGGCCTAATTTTCAGCCTTGAAACTCAGGAGACACTGATTTTAATTTAAAACTTTATTTTTAAATACATCTTAGAACTGATCTACGGTGTGACTAAGCATGAGACCCCCTCTGAACTGGACAGAATGGGAACAGCTGACAGATCAGAGACCCAGGGACAATGTTGATGCATCAGCCTCTGTTATGGCACATTACAGGGAGCACTAACCTGAATCTGCACATCGGTGCGTAACAGTTGAAACAGTGCTTTGCCCGGGCCATGCACAGCTTTCCTCCTCCAGCTCACCTCAGCAATGTGAGTGGGCACTGAACCTCAGTCTGCTGGTTAGACATAGCCAGGACAGCTCGGTGGAGGAGAGTGACTTAATTAAATTAGTTACAATCAGACGCATTCCAGATTATTTCTTTTTAGGCCTGTACCAGAAATGCAAAACCCAACTGCCTCCAAAATCACTGACTGCATTCTTGCAAACAGAAGTGGGTTAAAGCAGAAATCTTGATGTCTGAGCGCTGTGATGACCATATTCTGCTTATGTTGTGTGTGTTACTTGCTCTCAGTACAGTAAGATCTACAGCAAATGGACAGACATACCTGGCACATACTCATCCAGTGGAAATATAGAGGCTAGCTATCAAGACTCAGGTCTGAAACCAGATTATTCCTTTCAAATGTAGTGTTCTTTCTAGATCCAGAAAACGTGTGAGAAATAGGATAGTAACATTAGGTTTGTAGTTTGCCAAATGCTGCATACACGCTGGCATAAGGTTATAGTTTCTTATGAATTTCACAGCTCAAATACTTACTGAATTTGCAGACTCGCCCTGCTGCAAGCCTACATCATTTCCTGCATTTCTGAGAGGCAGAACACTTGCTGACTAACTTGTGTTAAACTATTCAACCAACAAATAACAGTTTTGAATAAAGTAAAAGTTGTATAAGATGTATAATGCTCTCTAGCAGTGCTATCTAGAGTGATGCTTGGTAATATTCATGCTTAGTAATTCTTAGATAAAGGAAAGGCATAAATTCCCTAAAAAATGGAGTGGTGCAATTAAGCAGTTTTCTTTTCTTCCTAGTACACTGGCCTTGTTAAGTCTCAACATTTGAAGTTTAAAATTAAAAGAAAAAATACATTAAATGGGGACACTGCAACTGAAAAAATTAGGGCGTAACCAAAACCACTGCAGAGTTTTTGATGTCGCAGATACTGCATCAGGAACTGATTGGATAATAATCAGTCACCATCAGTTCCTAATGCATTGCCTTCAGCATCTAAACAAGCATCTATGAGTTTCTAACATGAATAGCTGCAATGTTGTAATGATTACATATGTGCTAAATATCCACCTACCAAAAACTTGACAGCTCTCTCACAAAAACACAGTATTACCTTTAGAGGGAAATCTACAGGTATTAGTGCTGCTCAGTGGGACACCTCACTCCCTCCCAGATTAGGGCAGTGCATTAGAACTGGATTGGGAGAAAAAATTGAAGGAAAAGACGACTGTTCTTGCCTGAGGTGGTTACCTCAACAATGTATTTCTCCTCATAAAAGATTTACAAGACATACGTAAAATATAAAGATAGTGATAATGACAATAGTCACTTATATTGTACCTTATTTCAAAGTACTGCAAAATTATTTGCAATCTGTTTTGTATTATTACAATATATGCACAAAAATATGCATACTGGTTTATATGTACATATCTGTGAGACCAAATGAAAAAGTAGAGGGAGAGGAATCTTTTCTCTGCTGATGAAATAGAAGCCAGACTGCACTGGAACACTGCAAAGGACAGCATATAACATTAATACACAACAATTCACTCAGGAACTGAATGAAGCATATCCAATTTTAATAGCATATGACATCTGGGTAAGTAGAAGGCCGCTTATAAAATATTAATTTGACAGATCTTTGCGGCTCTTTGGGTTCTTGCATCTTCAAAAGTAATCTGAGCCTTGATTTAGACCTCACCTGAAGAACACAGCTCTCACCAACAGAATTTCTATTAACACCACAATTTCTCAACTGAGCATTGGCTCAGAGAAAAGCATCTGGACCCATCTCTATTACGAGCACATCTCATCCCATGTGAATTTGTGATCACCAGTCTACAGCAGAAATCTGGATAAACTGAAGCAGGAAGATGTACAGCAGGATATCAAAACTATCAGTGAACTTACTTGGATTAATTTCTCAGAAGGATAACCCGGCAAATCTTATCTGCATTCTGACAGAAAGAACATCACCTCCACAGTTCTCTGTGGGGAAAGTGGATGGCCAAGAGCTTCATTATGATATAACAGAGTCAACTGACATTATTTTATTCATTATTCTTATTCAGAGCTGAAGCTCAAAAACTTTAAATACAACCTTCTGGCTGTCTCCTCATGAGTTTTACCCATTTCATCTACACAGAGATTAGTCTGGCCACAAACTTTGAATAAGAACGGGGATCTGGAGCTCATCTCCATCCCACAAACTGTAGGCATTTTTTTAACCAAAGATGTGTTTCATTATGTTACATTGGTAGGAAGTAAAATCTATATTCAAATCCTCAATCCAGAATCCATGTATTTGGAGACGAGAAGTGCTGGCACAGGTCCACAGGTTAAATCCTCAGAGTGAACCATTCCACTGAGAAAGAAATTTGCATAGCACAAAAGCAGCCTAAAGGCGTCGCCGTACATGCAGAGACACGGAGCACCTTCTAAAAGGCAGGAAACATGACTAGTGGCAAGAGTAATTTTAGGAGTAAGATAAGAAGCCTGAGTAAGCAGATGTTGTCTGCAAGGTCAGAAAGGTAAGTACCAGTTTCACAACGCTGCAGTTTATGCAGTGACACAGAATTTATTCCAGCCCTCTGGGGAATCACCACTACCTGTGTTGGTTTGTATCTGTGATCAGATTGAACTGTGACCTACAATCTCCTCCCTTCATGCAGATCCTAGAATCCTGCACATGGAGACCCACGCTGTCTCCAGCTGGCACTAAGGTTCTGCGGGAACAGTCTGAAGGAAACTAAAGTAGTTTCTTAGCCCTTTTTATTCCCTTCCTGGGAAAATGTTTCACGCCTACCAAAACTTAGAAACCCTGGCCTTTCACTTTTTTTCCCTATTGGCTATCTTTTTTAAAACACTTGTATTCAAGGGGAAATACACCAAAAGTTTTTATTTATTACTTTATTTATTTTGACCTTTTCTAGTGCCAAAAATGTATCTAGCATATCATGCATGAGCAAATGGCATAGTTCCACAGGCCAAGCATACACAAAATGTGAAGAATAACTGCTGCAAAAAGGAGCTAGCAATAAAAGGATGAAATAATTAATAGTAATAATTAATAGTTATATATGTATTAAGTATTTTATATGAGAGAGGGGAGAGG